>NW_022974787.1:0-25085 GCF_012274545.1 Fukomys damarensis | reverse complement strand
ATTCTGCTGCTCCATGTAGCTTTTGGGTGGTCAGTCACTACTATACTGATGTGCTGTGTATCTTCCCCCCAAAATTTAAAAAAAAATCATTCCTCAGCAATATATGCTCACCCATGTTTATAGCGGCACAGTTTTTAATAGATAAAGTTTGGGAACAATCCAGTTCCCCATCAACTGAAGACTGGATAAAGAGGATTTTTTTTTAACAAAATGAAGTACTACTCAGCCAATGCAGATGAAAGCAACACTGAGACTCCACCTCACCCCACAAAGAATGGCTGCTCTCAAGAAATCAAACAATAACAAATGTTGGCGGGGTTGTGGGGAGAAAGGAACACTTCTCCATTGTTGTTGGGAGTGCAGACTGGTGCAGCCTCTATGGAAGTCAATAAGATGAGAATCTTTGTGCTTTTCTCATGGTGTTTAATAGCCTTTGCAACCAACTTGTCAAGATATTACCTAAAATAAGAGCAAACTAGGCTCGGAGAAACCTTTATCCAATCCTAACTGTATTTTCATCATTTTATCTCTTGTATATAGCAGAGGTGACTTTGAAAGGGTAAATATGGCAGGCAGCTAATGAAGAGTTTATGGAGAAAAGTCTGTGTTGCTGTTTGTAGTACAATTGACCCATAGAGTATTTGGAATGTGTAGACATATTAAAAGATTTAATAGTAAATAAAGGAAAAGATAGGAAAGAAGAAAAGAAAGAAGATAGAAGGAAACAATGGGGAATGGAAGGAAGGAAGGAAAAATGAAGAATGAGGGCCTGGCATTTAGCTCACCTGTCTTGCAAGTGCAAGGTCCTGAGTTTGATCTCTGGTACCAAAAGGAATAAAGCAAAGAGAAAAAGGAAGAATGGTAGACAGGAAGGAAGGAGGGGAAAGGGAGGGGGGATAGTGTAGCATGTTCCATTTCAATTCCCTTCGCAATCCTTAATATTTAATATCTCATAGATCACATTTGATCACATTTAATAATATCAGAAGGAACTTATCTGATTGCTACAATGTGCATCACAAACTGCAATGGTTTTCAAAGTTTTGTTGCAATCACACCTTTACTACAATTGCTGAAGTGAGTACCTGAAACTCTGTAAGAAGCCAGAGTTGTAATTTTACCAAAAGATACTTAATGATGCAACTTTTATTGATATTTGTAGTAACATAAGTGGGGTGTATTATTTGAATAAACTTTAATGCATCCTAAATGTTTTTCAAATAAAAAATCACTCATTGATTTTCTCTTACTGAATTCTAAGAGTAAAACATTTAAAAGTCTTGCTTCTTGAAAAAAGATTCAAAGATTTTGGGAAGGGCACAAAAATTTTACATTTTTCAAATTAATGGAAATACTTTCTAGGAACAAACAGTTTTCATTGGTTTGTAATAGTTTTTGGTTTTTTATAATAAATAAAGGATATGTCTTTATGAAAGTAGATGTAATACATACTGCAGCCACCAAAAAAATTGAAAAATTGTCATTCCAAATACTAGTAATTTTAGTGCTGATTACTAAATAAAATGAATAAGTACAAAATTTCCTTCATGATAATATGTATTTTAAAGGTATTCCATTTCTCTATCAATAGTACTTAATTTACCTTCTAAGCTCCTATTCAGAAGGTATGTGAGGTATATGAAGCATTTAGGATAAGAATTTTATACCAATTACATTTAAGTATATTAAGAAAGAGTGATCAATTTAGGTAACTTTGTTCATAGCCTTCCAATTTACTTCCACACACTTAATTCAATAATCCTCTAACTTGCCTTAAAATACAGATCAGCTCTCTGTTTAAGAACACTCACTTCTCATTTGTTGAGATGACCTTGCATCCCTGTGACAGTTCATTGTGGAGTCCACTTGAATACAAGACCGCTTTATCACAGCTCTGGATGAATATGGATCACTGACTTACTGAGGAGGGAAGGCGCACCTGAATGTGGGTGGCATCAACTAGTTGTGCCTTTTTATCACTGTAGCTTTGCACTATAACTTGAGCCCTGGGATTGTGATGTTCCCTGCCTGGCCATTTTTGCCCAGAATTGCTTTTACTACTCTAGATATCTTCTGGTTCCCTATGTATTTTATGTATTTTATGATCACTTTATTCAGTCCTATAAGGAATGTTATTGGTATTCTGATTGTGGTAATGCACCAGATCAGCAGACATAAGTGCAAAAGTCTCATGATCATCTTAATAGATGCAGAAAAAAACATTTGCCAAAATACAGCAAACTTTCATGATGAAAACATTGAAGAAAATAAGATTTGAAGTTCTTTATCTCAACCTGAAAAAAAGCCAGCTATGGCAAACCAACTTCCATCATCATATTAAATAGAGTGAAGCTTAAAATTTCCCCCCTAAATGAGGAAC
Organism: Fukomys damarensis; assembly: GCF_012274545.1. NCBI lineage: Eukaryota > Metazoa > Chordata > Mammalia > Rodentia > Bathyergidae > Fukomys > Fukomys damarensis. Next base: position 22,705 of record NW_022974787.1, on the reverse strand, counting down.
AAGGTGAGGAAGTAAGGTATCACCACTTCTGTTTAATACAATTCTTGAAACATTAACTGGAATAAGACAGAAGAAATAAATAAAAGGAGTGTGGATACAGAAAGAAGAACTTAAGTTATCATTATTGCATGATGACATGATCTATACCAAAGACCCACAAAAGTCTCCTAGAACTAACATCCAAATTCAACGGTGTGGCAGGACACAAAGTCAACACTTAAAAATCAATCCTCAGGCCTGGGATTTAGCTAAGTGGTTCTCAGTTCCCAAGTTAGATCCCTAGTACAATAAATAAATAACTACATACATACATACATACATACACACATGTTTATTTTAAACATGTTCCTTTTCACCAATAATAAACTCACTGAGAGGAAAATTAGTGAAACAATATCCTCCACAATTGCAGCAATACAAATGAATTATTTAGGAATCAACCTAACCAAGGAAGTGAAAGACCTCTACAATGAAAACTATAATAATACTCTGAAAAAAGAAAACAGAAGTGGACCTCAGAAACATATATCCGTTCATTGAAAGGAACATATACTCTGCTCATAGATAGGCAGAACCGATATAGTCAAAACGGCCATATTTTAAAAACTGTGGAATATATTTAACATAATCTTAATCAAAATACTAATAGCATTTCTTTTTTATCATGTTTATTATTTTAGATGCAAATTGAATTTTAGATATTCTGTATCAAATTTGCCTGTTTATATTTCAGTTTTATTTCAAGAAAAATATATCTTATGTACTTTAACTTTGAAAAAAGAATTCTTAAATTTATATATTTTTGATGCATTGAGAAAATTTTTTCATTTCTCTCTCCAAATTATTTTTCAAAAAGTAAAGTTTCAGTAAGTAGATCACAGTAAAACATTTTCAGGAATAAATAAAATATAATGCAATACAATGTAGTGAGACAATACTCTTATTGATAATAATGTAACATGATTGAAAACACAAATTTTGTGTTGGAATCATACATTTTTACTAATATGTGGAAGCTAAAAGAGTGGATTTTATAGAAGTGCAGAGTAAAATAGAGATCTATAGAGGTCAAAAATTGTAGAAGATTGAAAGGATTAAAAAAAAGTAGTGTAATAGGTACCAGAATGCAGCTATAGAAAGAATAAATTCACTTGCTTTAAGGCACAGGATAGCTTGGTGCATAACAATTTTTATATATTTCAGAAGAAGATAGAAAGGGGGATACATTTTTAGGGAGATAAAATGCTAACTGCCCTTGTTTTATCATTATATGTTGTACGCATGTATCAAATTACTATACAGAACTCCATAAACTTGTACATACATAATTATTATGTCCATAAAAGAGTGAATTGTGTAATATATCAAATATCAGAATCAAATAATACCTACGAGATCATGATGATGCAGTCAGAAAGAGTAATGCAAGAAGTGTTTGTCACAGTAAATACAGGCATTATTTCCATAAATACGAACTTTCAAGTGCTTTTGAATGAGTAAGTTTTCAAGATACAAATCATTGGTAGTTTTTCAAATTCCTAAAGGGAATATAAAAATCACTTACATAACATTTTGATAGTGGTAGTATCACTCTTCTCTAACTCATGCTACATGAATCTACCTTCCAACTTTGACCTCTCTCACCTTGTACTCTATGTAGCAGCCAAGAGTTACATGTAGCTCTTCAATACTTCTTACAATTATCAATTAATTACTGTTCCAAAGGATATTCTTCAGATTTAGGTGCTTTCTGTCTCTTACAATGACTCACTCATATAATGCATTCAGCAAAATCAAATACGGAGGAAGGTTCAGTGCCACTGTCACAGTAAGGCAGCATCTTCATTATTCTTCTAATAATTCATCCTATAGTTGTATTTATTTTTATTTTTTACTTTTTTCTCTCATTGAGTTTATTGGTACATTCTAGATATACAGTACAGTTACATTCATCTTTGAGATCTTGCAACTTTACATGACAGCTCTTGGTTCTCATTTTTTCCCCTTGTCCCTGCCCTCCCTTCACCCCTCCTCTCCTCCCCTTTACAAATGTTTTATTTCATTTTTTTTCATTTTCTCATATTTTTTTCCTTTCCCTTATTAATTTTCCCCTACCCTTCCCACTTTCCCTACACCTTTAGCCCTTTTCTTCCTATTTCACATTGTCCATTATCCCATTAGGATCTTATGTACTATTATAGTTTGTTCACACCAGAGAAACTATTCAGTCTGAAAACAGAGAGGATACAATATAAACAGTTGACTTTCAGAATATAAAGAAGTCTGTTCATGCCAAAATAATTTGGTGTGGAGGGGTCTAGCCCTAGCACCTGTAAATTTAACATTATTACAGTTCTACTAATCACCAGTTAAAATCAGCAATTTTCTTATTAATATAAAAGATTTAAATGTATTGTGAATCTATTCCAGTTAAGGAAAAAGTGCTGCCGAAAGGACTAAAAGCAGCATGTTCCTAAAGAAGCTTTTACTTGACATCAAGGAAAATCAGTAAAGCACTAAATGTTCATGAGAACTGACAAATATGTGTGGTCACTGCAGAATAATATACTAAGTACATCATCTGGTCATCTTCGGCAAAATTTCATTCGTTCACATTATTTGATTTATACATCTTCCTCAGGGCAGAGAAGAGAACATAGGGCACACAAAATTCGAATATCTGAAGCAAAATTTTATTTAAATATTTTATATATCTTTCTTCAAGCAGATTCAATCTGTCAGCTGAATAATACCCGGAGAGAGACGGTCAACATACCTTATACACATCGCAACACCCTCCCTCCAAACATGAAGCTAAGAAGGGGTATGGCTGGGAAATAATTAAAGTATATCATGTGCCTCTGCAAATCTGCCCAAATGGAACCTAAACAACTGTTTGATCGCAATTAAGTAGGAAAAAATACATTTGAGAATGGCAGGGTATCGCAATGTGCACGTTGCTGCCACAGTAAACTATGCATATATTCACAGATCAGGCCAAAGAAAGATTCTAAGGACAAAGAGGAGTACATTTTAACAGTAGCTAGTTGGATACAAAGTTCAGTTCTTGGAGACCTCAGAAGTTTGCATGAGCTTAGATTTGTCACTGCTGGGAGAATGTTCTATTAAAAAAATCCATTCTGATGTGTGTCCTATTTATTTCACTTTAGAGTATCACCTTGATATGCATCCGTTTAGCTATAAATTACTCTAGTTTCTTATACTTTATGGCTGAGTAGTACTCCATTTTATAGAAAAACCACATTTTCTTTATGCAGTCTCCAGTTGATAGACACTTGGGCTGTTTTCAAGTTTTAGCTATTACCAACTCTGCTGCTATAAACACAGATGCACATATGTCACTGTGGTATGGCTCTTTTAATTCTTTTGGAAGGACATCCAGCAGGGGATAGCTGGGTCAGATGGACTTCTAATCCTAGTTGTTTAAGGCATCTCCATATCCATTTCTATAGTGGTTGTACCAAGTCCGCACTCACACCAACAATGAAGAAGGGTTCCTGTCTCTCCACAACCATGCCTTCATTTCTTATTGGTTGATTTCTTGATAGCAGCCATTCTTTCTGGGGTGAGATAGAATATCAGGGTTGTTTTCATTTGCATCTCTCAAAGGACCAGTGATGTTGAACATCTTTTAATATGTTTATTTGCTGCTTTTACTTATTTGTCTGAGAAGTATCTGTTTATTTCAGATGCCCATTTTTGAATCAGGTCTTTATATTTGGATTGTGATTTTTTGAGTTCTTTATATATTCTAGGTAGGAGTTCATTGTCTGAGGAACAGCTGGTAAGAATTTTTTCCTAGTTGTAGGCTGTCTTTTAGCTCTGTTCATAGTTTCTCTTGCAGTGCAGAAGCTTTTTAATAAGATGAGATCCGAATTGTTGATTCTTTCTGCTCGTTCCCATGCTACTGAATATTTGTTCATAAAGTCTTTTCCTATGCCAATGTCTTCAAATGTTCTATCTAACTTACCTTCCAGCAAGTTTAGTATTTCTGTTTTAATATTAATACATTTATCCACTTGGATTTTATTTTAGTCCATGGTGCAAGATAAGGATCTAGTCTGAATTATTTCAGTCTTAAAGAATGCGAAACTTTGTTACACAAATCAGTATATACATTGGACCCTCAGGTTATAACTGGCTTGACATATGAACAACTTGGGTTAATTAGGCTAGCGAAAGAGTCACCTGCCTCTTGATAGCTACAGCACGTGCTGAGGTAAACATCCAATCTCAGTGGTATTGACACGCAATAAATGAGTTACAACCAGCCCTTGGGAAACAATGGAATTTGTAAATCAAGGGTCCTCTGTACATGTGAAGTGTGAAAATCAAGGAGTGTATGGAGAGTGAGGATAAATCCATCTGAGTCCTGGCAAAGTCCTGAGGCAGGCATGAGTATGCCAACTTTGTAGCTTCTTTTAATTTTACCTGGTCTTTGTATACTGATATCCATCAATGTTTTTATATATGTATTATGTAAGGGCATGAGTATTCACATATGTATTTCAAGGCTCTGCATATTGAAAAAAATAGTTTTATTAAAATGTAATCATGAATACTGTGAATATAACTGATATGAACTATTTAATTTCTTGTTATTTTTATCATTACTTTCTGTAAATTAACAAATGTTACATTTTTAATCACATGAATATTTTTAAAAGGTCTGCTTTAAGTTATAAAGCAAAATACAGAATTTTAAAGTGTACTTTTAATAATGAGTGCCCATAATACAATATAAAACATATATCTTAAAATCTATCAAATATGATACATCAAATACATACTTATAAATCAATGTAGATGTTAGATTCATAATTTGCATAGAAGGTTGAGCCAGTGTGAACCAGGAAGATTAATAAATAGCATGTTCCTTCTTCAATAAACAAACTTTAGGTAGAGTTTTAATATATGGTTTTGCTTTTATTGTTTTTAAGGTTCTCACTGTGTAGTTCAGGCTGGCCTTGGAGTCACTGTATAGTCTAATCTGGCCTCACAGTAATCCTCCTGCCTCAGTGTCCCAAACGCTGGGATTATAGACATCCTAACCACCTCCAGCATAGATAGAAATGTAATCGTTAAGACAATTTAGGCCTTGGGTAGATAGCCTTGTTTAATAAAAATTTTACATACTAAAAAAAATCTTCATTTATCAAAGTAAAATAAAAATTTTTAACACAAAGAGTCATTTTGGAAAAATTCTACAAATGTTATTTAATTGTTAATTTGAACCTTTTGAAATGAAAAGCTGTCAAGAGTTATTCAAATAAGCTATCTATACTAGTAAAACTCAAAAGTGTGACTGTTTGCTTGATAGTAATGGCCTCATGAACTCTTTGAAATGAATGAAGGAATATAGATGATTGTGATTTACACTCACAGCTATAACCTGCACTTCGGTACAATCTTTTTAGAATTGCTATAATGTAACATTACAATCTATCTTGTGCCTAATGTTTTCATTCTAAGCATTTCTAAATTTCTCTGCTTAACTATTTTAAATTGAACTGTAAGGTAACAACATAATTTAGGTTACTGGAAGTCAATTAACTCTGCATGATACTTGAGAAAAATTGGCTTATACAATTGTAATTTCAGAAAATAAAATGCTTCATTTTTGTATATAAAGGGTAGCTCACATCAAGGACTATTATTCTATTGGAATATACTTTTGGCTCCAACCTGGCAGAAAATAAGGATGTAGTTTTTTCCTTGTCCATTGTTGACTCCACAGTATCCCCATAGCAGAGAAACTTTCACTAAATCTTGTAACATGCTCAAAGCTCTCAATGGCTCTAGGGAGTGATATTTTAAAAATGATTTAACTACTGATGACTTTAGCTTTTGACCTCAGTCATAAAATACAAGTGCTAGACTATATCTTTACAATTTAAATGCAAATAATCTTTAAACAAAACTAATCTTAAGGGCTTTTGGGTAGTGGATGATAAATGGAAGAGAATTTTATTAAGTGTGATAGTGAGCAACTCTGATATCTTTTTCACATCAATCATCTCTCCGCATGGATCAACAATTAAAAATAGTTCAGTTCTTTTAGGGGAGTCTGAGGAAACAAGTTCATCATTGAGCTGCCCGTGGCATTACCTTAGAGAAAAGCAAGCTGATCCAAAGGGTAAATGTTAATTGAAATATGTGTAAAGGCAACGAAGATCCTTTCTTTATATTTGCTTACGTGCAGAGCCAAATCTAAAAAGTGCCTAGAAGCTTAATATTCTTACCTAACATAATGCATACTAAATACAAAAAGTGTACAATAATTATAGCTGAACTCTTTTATATTGAAGAAGTTAACTCATCTTTGTAAAACATTGCTTTCAGTAAATTTTTTCATAAAATTACATCACAGAAAAAAATTTTGTCCTGTTATTTTCATTTTTCTGTCTTATTCATATAACTAAATTCTAAAAGATAATAGGATTCAATATTTTCTTTTACTACCAATTTTTGAAATATAGACAGGAAATTATTAAAAAATAAAAGGAGATACTATATCATATTTATTAAAGCATTCAGACTTTTTTACAAAGTTGGTTCAAAGTCTCAGACAAGAAAAGTATACTAAGATCCTTCACGGATTTGTTGTACCAAAGATAGGACTGTATTCAAAGTGAGATTAGTAAGCATAAAGCACAAAGAAGCCATTTGAAAAGATCAACAATCGGTCACTAGCATTAGCAGTGTCTGAACTCATACTAATGCAAAGGAGAATGAACAAATGAATGAGGAGGACCGTGAATCTCTTCCTTACAGATCAGCTAGTAAGTATAAAAAGAATTATAGAATAAAAAGCCTCAAGAGATGATAAACTTTACAGATAGGCGCTTGATAAATAAATGAGCTATTTGTAATGAAAGCAAACTATTTTCATAGCAAAGCTAATTCATAGACTACATTAATTAAGTGATCAAATTAATATCACATAATGAGATTCCTGATATATCACATTAAAAAGTCATCATTTTCATGATATTGTACCAAAATACACGCGTACTTCAAACTGAGTTGCAAGTCTAAAGAGCAGGCCACTGAACTCATCAAAAACATCTAAAACATGGCAGGTGAAGGAATTTAAAGGAAATGTTCTGAAAAAAAAGGATAAGACAACAGGTATAATTCAGAGTATTACTTTAGGTCTGCACCAGGAAAAATAGTTATGAATTTATTACTGAATCATTTGATGAAATTTGAAAACAAATTTTACATTAAATAATGATCCAATATCCATATTAACATTTTGTTTTTTAAAAGTATATTATACTTACATAAAAGTATACTCTTTTCTTCAGGAAGCATCCAATGACATAATTAAGATCAAATGGAATGTGATTTCACAACTTATCCTCAATTGTGTTAGGATATTAATATATTTATGTATATATAGTCTGTATCTACACTTATATACACAGAGAGAATCACATTTAAGAGGTAGGCCGTGCATGGTGCCACATGCCTGTAATCCCAGCACTCGGGAGGCTGAGGCAGAAGGATCGCTGTGAGTTCGAGACCTGGGCTACAAAGTGAGTTCCAGAGCAGTGTGAACTACATAGTGAGACCCTGTCTCAAAAAACCCAAAACAAACAACAAACAAACAGTCTGTGGGAGTTTTCTGAACTATTCTTTCATCTTTTCTATTAGTTTGGGATTATATCAAAGTTGAAAACTTAGATATGAATGGGAATTTCATTACTCAGCTGAATTGATAGATATAATATTTCACTTTTACTACCAAATCAAAAGCAGTTATTTATCATCATATCACAAAGCACCGTCAAAATTTAAAACTTGTTCATAAAAAAGATTAAATTTAAGATAAAAAATGGCCATCAGAACAGGTTTAACCAAATATAAGAGATGATACTGTAATGAATCAAAAGAGTAAATATGAAATCACCTATGATTCTTTTCTTTTTGTTTGTTTGTTTTTGCTATTTTGTTTTGTTTTGTTTTTTGTACCAGGCATTGAACTTGGAGCTCTGCTACTGCAAAGCAGGTGCCAGAATCACTGAGCTAAATCCTGGAACCTATTTTTTTCTATTTTTAAATACTGTGTTGCATTAGCAATTTATAGCAGACACACAAACATACACAAAAGTCATTTGGTAGGTGATGTTTTTCCTTGTTTAATTCACGCTTTGGCAACATTATCTGATTGGTTTAGTCAGTTATAATCTATAATCTTGTGAGCGATTCAAAAATGTTATTGAGGGTTTTTTAACTTGGGATTTCAAGAAAAGAAAATAACAGAATTACTGAATGAATAAAGTGTGGAAAGAAAATCAGCTGAATCTTACTGTTCATTTAAATATATATCGCAGAAGCACGAGAGTTGGACTCAAAAATAAATACGTGGTTTCTGTTCAGAGTGAAGTAAAGAAAACTTCCTTAGATAATTTTAATTAGGAGAACATCTTATTTTCTTCCAAGTTTTCGCGATGCGTCCTTGCTTTCCTTCCCTTTTTGTATTTCAATACACACATTTTAAACAATAAATTTTAGATCATTAAGCATTCTAAGGGAACTAAAAATAAATAATAATGTGACTTCTCAAGTGGAAGTTACATTCTGTTGGGAGAAATGTATGCATTGGTTAAATTTCAGCGTGATGCACTTTTATTTTTTGGGGGGTTGGGGTATTATTTGCTAGGTATATAGAATCTATGGTCAGTTTTTTGAAGTTAGCTTTAAATATAGTGCTTCCAATTTTTGCTAAGTGAATTATTAAGGAAATTGGTTTATCATTTAAACCTGAGAATACATGACTTGGATTCCTAAGTTAGTCTTTCTCTAATTTGAAAATTTCTTACCTTCTATCTATAATGTTGATAATCTGTCATAATGAGGAAATCTTCTAAATTGGCAAATCAAATTATATCTCTCTCTATATATATATATTATCATGTGCAGTATGGTGTTTTGAAGTAAATGAGTACTGTACAGTGATTGGATAAAGTTAATTAACAAATTCATGTCTGCAAACATTTAACAGTTTTGTAGTGAAAAAAACATTTTTCAACATTATAATAAATTTTCACCGACTTTAGTCACCATACTATACAATAGATCTGAATTCCGAGGAACACTTTGGTGAGCCATATTTTGTTAATATTTTGCAGACATATTACTTATATCATTTCCCAAATCAACAATAATTCTTCATTATCTACTATATCAAATCTATATGTTCCTGCCATCTTCTCTCCATTCTCTACTTTTGACAAAACCTGCTCATCTTTGTAATAATTCAAATATTATTTCCTCTTTGGAATATGACTCTTTACCTTACACTTAATGAAATTTCTGTATATCAAATATATTTCTTGCCAATTCATTAAGTATGCATTTTCTCTGCTTTTAAGGTTTACGGATGCATACTTTGCTTTATATAGCTTCTCTATGCCCTCTCTCTACTGACAACACTGTACTTAACCTACTTAACTCTTAGTATATGCATATATAACTGTGTTATTTTTATCCGTGCTAGTTGTATCAGTTAGCACTTATTAGAGAAACAGATTTATATAGATATATAAAGATTGGCTTACAGTGGCAATCCACAGAGTCACATGTGTATGAGTGTAAGGTCTGTCTGAGCAACAAAGATCTGAAGGATCAAGTCGAAGGCCTACAACCCACTGTAGAGTCCTCTGTGGGTTTGCAAAAGGAGGCCGAAGGGTCTGCTATGAAGGCTGAGGTGTCTGCCCTAGAAGCCAAGAGACAACATCTGAGGTGCATTCGAAGAATAGAGCTGCTCCAAAGAAACAGGAAACAACCACTCCTTCTACTTTTCGTCTTTACACCATCCAGTCAACAGGCTACCCTACAGTGGTCTTTCTGTCTTCAGTAAATCCCCTCAGCAACACAAGGAGAAAATATAAAATGAAGACAGTAACTAGTAAGAATTAAGTAATAAAAAAGATTAAAATAACTATGAGAGTAAGAATAAGTTCAGCTAAGTATTAACTATGCACAGCAATTACAGTTGTGTCTTCAGAGGTTGCAGTATATATAAAACTAAAATGCATATCTAAAATTATAGAATAAGGTACATGGGTAAATGGAATGAAAATATTGTCATGTTTTGAAAGTGGTAAAGGTAAGAACTTATATTTGATAGTATGAATTGAAAGTGTGTATTATAATCTCCTTGGTAACCACTTGAAGAGCAAAGAATAGACAGTAAGTTAACATAAGGAAGAAAACATAAACCAATTCATGTAATTTCATGATGGATTAGGATAGCAAACCTCATTGTAAACAAGGCTGGCAAGAGGTGCAAAGTTACAGCTGCTTTGCTTTGATACTAAGAGTGTAAGGGAAGACTACTTACTAATCTGATAAGAGATAAAAACTTAATATTCAGTGAAAAATATTTTGTATCTGTGTTGTAAATTTGTGTCAATTTTATTAGTTAAAAATAGTAAAAGAGAAGATAAATTTCAGTGGTAGAGCAACTGCATCTGTCTTGCATGTGCAAGGTCCTAGATTCTATCCACAGCACTGCAAACAAATAAATAATAGATTTGTGTTTAAACTCCTAGAAAATAATGAATATTAAACTTCTTTTTAAAGTTTTCCTGTTTTCACTTGTGCTTTAGGTGGTACACATATTTCAAAAACAAATTATAAATGAATTATTTATTCAGTAAGTATTTTCCTCAATTGTAAATGATGCATCTTTGTTTGAATTCCCCCTCTGCACTGTAACTCACATTTGTTTAAACTCCTAGAAAATAATGAATATTAAACTTCTTTTTAAAGTTTTCCTGTTTTCACTTGTGCTTTAGGTGGTACACATATTTCAAAAACAAATTATAAATGAATTATTTATTCAGTAAGTATTTTCCTCAATTGTAAATGATACATCTTTGTTTGAATTCCCCCTCTACACTGTAACTCACAAGTTCTTTCCTCACCAAATATGTATTAAGCACCTACTTGTATATCAAGTATTGCTCTCTCTTCTCAGAGCATCATGATGAATTGAAAAAAAAAATCCTGGGTTTGACAGCCACATATTAACTGGTGACACATGTGATTACTGTAATTATATATCATTTGCAATGTGACAAACTTTTTATGAGAAAGGACAATAAACAAGAAAATGAATTAAAATTTAGGAAAAGGAAGCAATTTATGACTCATACATCTGATAACATGAGTAAAGTTGACAAGATAGATTGAACAAGAACCAACCATACAAATATTATGGCTGGTAGCCTTCTAGAAACAACCTACAGTCATGACAAACAGAAATGAAGACGGACTAGAAATTTGTTTATTGTTTTCAAGCAAATGCAGGATTTATTTAGCTGGAAGGGCAGGATAGTATAATGGGAAGTGAAGTCTGTGATACAATAGGGGCAAAATTTTATATCAATTTGTGGGACATTAGTACGACTTTATATTTTCTTCTGCACAGCATATAACTGGATTATCATTAGCGGTATTAAGCAGAAAGATACAACAATGGATCTGAATTGTTTTCTTGAAGGGTGATGCTGTTCTGAGAATGGCAATCTAAGAGAACTTTTAAGAGCTCAGGTGCACTAAACATACTCTATTAACTAAAGTATTTGGGGGAAAATTAGGTAAACTTAGATGAGGTCAAATTGTTTTCCTTAAAAATACACAAATAATCAAATTTTCTGATAAGATTAGCTATGAGATGAAAGAAAGATAAGTCAAAGAAGACATCAAGCAAGTGGAAGAATTTAGTCATTAATGAAATGAGAAGGAATTCAGATGGAACATGCTTGTGAATACGAGCAGCTCATAATAATTTTGAACTGTGTGCTACAGTTACAAGTGGAAATATTAGCTGCAGGGAACAGTCTATTTTTCAGTTTTAATCTCAGGTAGGTTTTAACTTTGGAATTTTCATTTGCAGGTGGACTGTAAGGTTACCTGATTGAATAGGGTTACTAAAACAATTTCAGCTGAGCATGATGGTGGACACCTGTAATCCCAGCACTTGCGAGGCTGAAACAGGTGGATTACCTCGAGTTCAAGGCCAGCATGACCTACATAGTGAGTTCAAGAACAGTCTGAACTATATAGCAAAAGACAATTTTTTAGTCTCAAAAAGCATAAGCAAAAGAAAAAAATCCCAAAGCAATTTCATACAGATAAAAAATTCTAACATTCAATCTTTTTTTTTCATTGTTTATTGGTACTTTGAAAGTATACAGTACAGTTGCATTCATCACTGGGGTCTTGTATCATTACGTGATGTATCTCGGTTCTTTTTTTTTTTTTGCCCATACCCCTGCCCTCCCTTCAACCCCTCCACACTTCCCTATTTACAAAGACTTTAAGTGTAAATAAGGATCAAAATGTATAATTGATGTTTTGAAATAGGAAGAAAATGTCTAAAAGAATAGGGAAAATGGGAGGGGTAGAGAAAATAGGGGGAAAATAAAAAATATGAGAAATGGAAAAGCATGGATATGATGTCTTTGTAGACAGGGAAGGGTGGGGGGTTGGGTGAAGGGAGGGCTGGGAATGGCGAAAAATAAGAACTAAGATAAGTCATGTAAAGGTAAAAGATCCCAATGATGAATGTAACCGTACTGGATACCTAAAATGTACCAATAAACTTAATAAAGATTTAATAAGAGACAATTTTGTGTCCTAAAATGTCAACCAGATTTGAAAGAAGCAAGCCACCACCTGTTCAAATACTATCTCTGAGGAGTCGAGAAAATGAAGATTGGGAATTGTCACTGGGTTTGATATGGAAATTATTAGAGACTTTGTTGAGAGCTTGATAAGAAATATTTTAGGGAATGGTACAGATGCAAGTCCAGACTCTCCTATATGAAGACAAAAATAAATGAAAATAGAATCAGAATGATCTTCAATAGTATCAACTGTAAGGCACAGTTCAAAGTGTGTGGGCAGTATAGAGAGCTACAGAGGTGAGATTTTCTGATATTTTTCTTTCCAATTATTTTAATTGTGAAATGTGATTTGAAATTATCAACAAAATATGGATGTGGGACAAACATTTCTATCCTTAGGTAAATAAGTTTCTGTTCAACATTTTATCCATTTTTTTTCTAAATTTCTGTTTGATTTAGAGTTTATAAGATAAACTTTTATACTGTTTCCTAGCTTATATGCTCCTTCCACAAATCCAGGGATTCTATATATGGGGATTTATTAAATTTAACTTTTCTTTCAGAGAAAAACTAGCTTCTGTTTTGAGAGGATCAGTGAAATGGATTCTAACTGTGTTTTATATTTGTATGTAGCACTATTTCCAGGTCTATAAAACATACTTTTTTTTAATGCTCATGGAGTAAACGGTAAAGATATAGAAAGGCCTACATTTTAATCAGAGATAAAAAAGCAACTATCATGCAAATAATAAATTAAAGTAAGAATAACAAAAGCAGAGGAGAAAATATGTATGCATATAGACACAAAAGTGTGTATGTACATGTGTGAGGTGAGCACTGAAACTTTTACTGGGACAAAAGAAAATTTCCATAATTGGTAATAAAACCACAATCACAAACCAAGATAAATTATGAATAAAAACAATATCTATACTAATTGTATTCTCTGTATATTACATAGGGTATCTCTAAGTAGATAAGCTCATTTAGCACCCACATTAGTCTACAATGTTAATATTATTTTTGTTTCTATTTTAAAACAAGAATCCTAAAACTTTGGTATTTACTTGTCCAAGTTCATACAGAAAGAAAGCAGTGAACAACGACCCAAAGACAGATAGCGCTCACTTGCAAATTATTCAACTTTATATTGACTAGTTCGCCTACATGGGAGTAAGGTGGTTTTGCTGGGCTGCCATGAGAGTGCTTTCATCGGTTTTCATTGAAAAGTTATTTTCAATACAGTAGTTTTTATCAAAATTATTTTCATATTGACATTTGTTCTTGAAAGTAGAGGTGATCTGATACTTAAGGTATATTCTTCCCATAGTGTGGAGGATTGATTGTGATGTCAAGCTGTAAAGAACAATTCCACCAGTAGAACATTTATTAAAGTGCTTCTCCTTGAGTGTTATGATGGTATCGTGCCTTGGAAAAAAAGAAGATTGATGTGAAAACAAATCACTCATCTTCCTAAACTAGAAGTTTCTATAAGCATATTTCGGCTATCTAAAGAAAAAAAATTATTATATTAACATGTAAAGAATTTGAGTGAATGTATATTATAATTAAAATACTAATAATTATCATTTACTAAATTTACACTATTAGCCTATATTTTCTAAAGCACTTTTTGATGACTTTAATACATTTTAAGATTATTATTTTAATTATTCTAGTTTATAGACGAGGAAGCTGAGAAGCAGAAAATTTAAGCAGTTAGCAAAAAAAAAAGAAAAAAATATACCAGGGTAATAAATGTGAGAGATCTTTGAATAAAAGTTATTTATTTCTGTTCTTATTCACAATAGAGTTTATTTATTTGTTTCTTAAATTGAGTTTATTGGCACATTCTAGGTATACAGTATAGTTACTTTCATTATTGGGATCCTGTACCTCTACATGCCAGGTCTTGGTTCTCATTTGTTCCCCTTGTCCCTGCCCTCCCTTCCCCCTCTCCTCTTCCCCATTTACAAACACTTTATTTCCATTTTTCATTTTCTCATATTTTTTCTTTTCCCTTTTTCCCTTCCCCTACCCTTCCCACTCCCTACACCTTTAGCCCTTCTTGTGAAATAGGAAGAAAAGGGCACAATAGGGTTTAAATGCATGTGGAGCATAGCATTCTTTATAAAATATTCTTGAAAACAGATTCCAAAAATAATAACAAGTTTATATTTTATAAGACAAAGTGAAAACTGTTGTATCTTTTTTGACTCCTACAATTCTCTCTTAATGCCAATATTCTAGTTCGACATTTTCTTGCCCTATCATGGTGTTTGAGCATTCGATTTTAAAACTTTGTTTCCAAAACGTTAGTTATTGAATGCTTTACAAGACATTCTTATTAATGTCTGTGTCAATTTGCCCATTAGTTTTATTCCATTAGGTTTCATCTTTATTTCACTCCTTTACTTTAAAAAATTACTCACTGTTTATTCTTGCTAAAAGTATGAGTTGTACAATCAAATAAAAGGGAGAGATTACAGGGAGACATAAGTTACAAACTAGTCACATTCCTTTACAATGGAAGAAGTAGGTTAATAATAGTAGAACACACTTTATAAATTTCCATTTTTTCTCCTGTCCTATTTTTCATGTGTTTAGACAGTATTCTAAAATGTGTTCAATTCATTGAGCCATGAAACCAAATTACATTTCCAGCCTTGAATTATTGTGCTCTCAGAGGAGGTCGGATACTTCTACTTTGCAAGGTAATCATTTTTGGGAAAACCATGTTTTTAAACTATCATACTCCACAATAATGAATCATTTTGTATTAAGGGATTGGTAGACTAGCTTTTAGTGATTCATTTAGGACTTCCTGGAAATGAAAAATAAAACCAATGAAATGCAATTGTAGATAGTATATTTACTTCTGTATTTTAGATATATGCATAACTGGAATGTATATTTGAAATAGTCTGTTTTCTTTACATCCAGGTGTCCACAGCTGCTACCATAACTACTTTTATTGCAAACAAAAGCATGAAATGAGAAGCTTCATAATTAAAAGGCCTAACCTGCAAATGCTTTCAGCATTTTGCTGAAAATCCTACAATATTTTTCCTGTAAATTTACTAAAAAGAGAAAGACAGAAAAATGCAGGTAAACACAACTGAAAAAATAACTCAAAGTCTCAGCTTTAAGAAATGTATGAAACCACATAAAATTAAGTAGTAATTTGGCATATTTTTCCACATATTAGTGGTTTGAAAGTCCAAGCAAATGCAACTTTTGAAAAACTGCTACCATTCCCCAGAATATTCTCAGAAACAAATAAGAGAGCACATCAAGATTAAATTTCAAAGTTATTTCTGTGGCATTTCAATATAAACAATTCCTCAGATAATACATGACTATCATACTGTGTTTTCAAAAATGATGAATTCTAGAGATATCTGTATTCAGAGCAGAAACAACAAAAAATAGCATTCATAGCTTACAGAGACATATGCAGTATGTGTTTTAGAGGATCAGAAGGTACTAGAGAAATACTATTTCCTTTGTTAAGGCATTTGTGATCATTATAAAATATAAATTTAATGTTGAGTTGGATTGTGAAAAAAACATCAGTGTTGCACAGTTCATGTACTAAGTAATGTATTGCACTAGATATTATAGGTCTGTGTTAAATGTGGCTTGTGCAAGGGTATGGGGTCAATCCTTAGCACAACAAAATAAATTAATCTCAAATAGCACTATGAATGATTTTAAAATTGCCAATTTTTAAGGGGAAAATGGCCAGAAATGAAGACATTGATGGAAAAATCAAAATGGCAAAAATGAATTGGAAAACTACTACAAAAACAGATATATTATTTTGTCACCTCATGCATTCCAAATGATTAAAAGCAGTTTTATCATTTGTACTGTAGCTCACATACAATTGCTGTAAATGTGAAATTGTGTAGCATTATTTAACTATATAAGCACAAATGTTTATTCATCGTTCAGAAGTAAACTGCAAACATAAGTATCTTGATCACCATTTTCACCCACTTGTTTTATTGGTTTGTTTTATTTTTGATACTGGGGTAAAACTCAGAACCTCGTGCTTGAGAGGCAGGTGGCAGAACTACTGAGCTAAATCCCCTGCCCAAATTACGTGGTTTTTGGTTGAAATTTTAAAAAACATAGCATTATAAATGTTGAATTTTAAATGACTAATATTTTTGACAGATTGTCCAATAATTGACCATCTGTATTTGATCTCTGTATGTTATTAAACTTACACCATCCCAAAGTTTTTCTCTTAGGGAGTGATATTATAATATCTGATATAACGTCTTTTATCTAAATAGTTTGAGATCCTCAATTTCAACTTTCATGATGTGACTATCTACTTTATATCTGAGCAATAAGTCTGTCATGTTTGGAAATTTTGTTTTGCTTTTGTCTATCATGTTTTTCTAAAATTATAAGGTACAATAAAGTGTTATTAATGCAAGTGTGGTGTTGTCTGTTTACAGAGTTTTAACTATGAACAAGTATCATACAAGAGTCTTATCTTCTTTTGTTAACCTGAACGGTATCGCTTGTCTAATTTTACTCTCAAATAACATAAAATGCTACCTTTTTCTACGGCTTGACATTAACTTCTAGTGCCAAATAATAGTTCATTCTTGACAGTCTCCATATGTGAAAAAAAGGTATTAGAACTCTAAAATAACTGGCATTTTGATTTCACTTTATGGTGAAAGTAAAATCACATTGATTACTTATATTAGTTTGAAGCATATAGAAAAAAAATTGCCTTGATAAAATAAATGTCTTCTTCTAATGAAAAAGTTGTTAGAACTGATGACAAGAACATCAAAGACTCAATGAATTACCATACATCTCTGCAAGGATTAATCACAAATCTTAGGCAAATATAGTAAAAGTGGGAGAAAAAGTACCATTATGTATTTTTAAAACATTAAATTACTTAATGCTCCAAGTTATAATATTCACCTGGAAAGATCCCTGCTACTAATAGCTGATAGTTCTAAATTGGATAGCATTGATTTCACCTCATTTGATTCTTCCAAAAACACTCTAAAATGTGATTAAAGCTCAGAAAGATTAAGTGATTTATTTGAGGGCACTAACTTAGAAAATGATTAAACTTGTAGAGGAAGTTGGATCCCCTAAGTGTAAATTTAATTATTTTATCCA
The DNA here is from genome assembly GCF_012274545.1 of Fukomys damarensis. NCBI lineage: Eukaryota > Metazoa > Chordata > Mammalia > Rodentia > Bathyergidae > Fukomys > Fukomys damarensis. Next base: position 4,880 of record NW_022974787.1, on the reverse strand, counting down.
CTTATTAAATGGATGGCAAGAAGTACCAGGGGTAAATTCCATCCAATCATGATTTTTGTTTTATTTACAAATATTGTTTCATCTATTCTTTAATTCTCAGGTGAAAAGATAATCGAGCCTCCGTGACATAATCTCTCATACAAAAATGGATACTATTGAGATGGTAACATTGTATTCACTGCAATCTGACGTTTCCATAGCACTGCCTTAGCACATCTGTATCACACAGCACTTCTGTACATGGTGTCTATGTTATATGTTATATGCATAGTGTCACGGTTAAATGTTTCTCTTATTCTTTCACCTACAAACATTAATCTCATAAATGTGTATTTTAATGTTTAATGTAACATGAAATTTTCGGATGAACAATTTATCTCTTGTAAAAATATAATATACCCGTTCTACACATGGACTCTAACATATATACATTTATCTTTTTAAAATCCCATCTGTTAAAACTTGTGATACTTAAAATTGTCCAATGAGCTGGAACATATGTTTCTAGAATCTTAAACTTTCAATTAATATAGTCTCAAGGAAATAATATGCCAACATTTTCTGTTGACTTCCTTTGTGGAAGTCCTTTGTGGGTGAGCAAGCCACATGCTAGTAATTTTGTGCAGTGCCCTCAGCAGTTTCTTGTTATCATGCACATACAAAACTCACACGTTTTTTTTCATGTCTCATACCATATTATTAATCCTTTCATTAGGTATGATTAGGTCTAGGGCCAGGAAGTTAGCTCAGTAGTTCCACCTGCCTTACAATTGAAAGGAACCAAAAAAAAAAAAAAAAAAAAAAAAAAAAAAAATTTTCATTTCTCAGTAAATATAATGAAGAAGGCATTCAGACGTCGTGTGTTCTTTGCAACTTACAGCGTGGCTCTTTCTTTCACCATTTATACTGCAGCTGTTATCTTATATTGCCACACCTCTTTTATGCTAAACTGAAGAGAAAATATCTTCTATTTTCAGCCAACTGGACATATACGTGAAAGTAGGTAGCGAAAGGGAAAATGTGAATGTCTCAGATGATTATCCTTTTGAATTTGTCTTTATTTGGCACTAAAGAATTTTGAACACATATTCTCAGATTTGTTTTTTATGGTTTTGGCAATGATGGAGGACAGGTAGCGTATCTCATTTTTCAAATGCAGGCTGTAAACTTGAGACAATTACATAGATTACATTGAAAGTCTGCTTTTCACTTCATTCTCTAGCTCCTCCCCTGTGTGGTGTCTTTTTGCAGCAATATGCAAGATCAGCATTACTTGGTAAGTATTTCGCTGAGTTGCCGTACTTCTAACATTTACTCGAAATAGATGCATTTCAGAGGACTGATGGCGAGCACAGAGTGCAACAGAGAAACTCTTTCCACTGCTCCAAACACTTCCTCTCCAATCCCGTAGACATCCTGAATTGCCAACGTTCCAACAAGATATTAGAGGGGAAAATGCATGCGTTTGTTTGCGCAAACACACACACACACACACACACATATATGAATATATATATACACAGTTATATTTAGCACATAGAACCTATTTTCACAGGGGTGTACATTTACATTATATGACAAAAAGAACATGAAAAATGGATACAGTGACTCACTTCATGCTAGTTTACATAAAGTTACTCAAAGCATATATATGAAAGATTATGTTTTTTGAAGCCATTGTCTTGATTTTAAGACAATTTTAATTTTCACTTCAAAATAACAATATAAATTCAAATAGTGATTGTGGTTTCCTTTCACACTGGTGATTGTAAAAAGTATTTATTTAGGAAAAAAAAAGTGCACTCAACGTCGAAACTATCCTAGACATTTGAAATCGATTTATGAGGACTATAGACTTTATACACGCAATTGTTTCACTCTATGACATGAATTTTGAAAATATGTTATTCATATTTTACTTCAAGTAGTTGTGCTGTTAATATATTCTGACAAAGTTTCATTGTTGTGAAAGCCAGCCTGTGCGGTGTCCGTAAATGGTCTTTACATCAAGGTATCCACACCGATTAGTTCCTAACTATGTTATCTCAAGGTTGACCCACGAAACCAGTAGGATGTAGAAAAGAGTGTTACACTTCTCCTGATATTGTGTATTATTTTAACTTCTTTCTTTGTGGTCTTGCTCTAGTGAAAGCAAGCTGTTATATCACAAAAACTCCACAGCTGAGGCTAACAAACAGCTGGAAAAGCTGATGCCCATCATTCTTGAGAGAGAAGGTGGAAGAAAATTAAGGAGCCAAGTTTTGGCTTTCTAGTCTCACCCTACATCTTACCTAAAATTTCATAAGCCCTCAATTCAAAACTATCCCCCTAAACTATTTCTTGGAACCTCAGATAAAATGAATGCTAGCTGTTTTGATCTGTTAAATTTTGGAGCAATTTGTTATGCAGCAATATATACTGTGAAGAGCAAAAATAAATTTTATTCACGTGAGAAAGAGGAAAAGGAGGAAAACGCATAATCATATAAAATTTTTGTGTAAATGCATAAATACATTATATTTTCCTGAACAATATAGCATGGTATAGAGGAGAAAATAGTATAAACTTTTAAAAAATTATAAGTGTCAAAGCTAATATCCAAGTGCTGAAATATTTGTGAGTAGCAAGTATCTGTGTTTTTCTCCATTGGTACTCTATCTAAATGTCTTCATTTAAACTGAATGTTGTATTTTATGCTCACATATAATTTTGTCCATGATTATAGTAAGAAATACATATGTATATAAAAATTCATGGCATATATGTTTTATTTTTATTATTGAATTTTATTAAAGTATACTCTATGGACTTGGTCTTTCTAATCAAAGTTTTCTTTCTATGATTTATCTATGTTGTTATGAGTAAAAATTAATATTCATTTCTATTCATTTCTCTGTGTAACGTTATTCCATAATGTTATAAACTGGACTCAGAACTTCACATGTTGATTCCTAATTCTCAAAGTGTTAACATTTGGAATTAGGGTTTAAGGACCTAATCAATTCACAAGGGTAGAATCCTCATCCTGGTATATGTTCCTCACAAAAAGACAAGAATATCTCTCTCTCTCCCTCCCTCCTTCCAATTTTTGGTACATTTTAGGTATACACTAAATGACATTCATCATTGCGAATTTGTACCTTTACATAATATAATTTGGTTCTATATTTTTCCCCATTCCCCTGCCCTCCCTTCAACCCCTCTGCTTCTCCCTATTTACCAAGACTTTCTGTTTCTTTCTTTTCTCCTATTTATTTTTTTCTCTTCATTTCTTTCCCCTTTCCCTTCAACTTCCCCTTTCCCTTTGGATCTTTTCTTCCTATATCACATTTTGATCCTTATATATACTTTCAGTTTCTCACACCAAAAAACTATTCAGTATTTACACATGTGCATCCTATTTATTTCACTTAAAAGTATGACCTCAATGTGCATCCATTTAGCTATAAATGTCTCTAGTTTCTCATTCTTTAGGGCCAAGAAGTACTTCATTTTATTACACACACACACACACACACACACACACACACACACACACACACACACACACACATTTTCTTTATCCAGTCTCCAGTTGGCAATTTGGCTGTTTCCAAGTTTTAGCTAAACTATGCTGCTACAAACATGGGTGTATATATATCATTGTAGTTTGATACTTTTAATTTGTGGGGGGGAGATTTCTAGCAAGGGAATAACTGGGTCAAATGAGCACTCTATGCCTAGTTTTTTGAGGTATCTACATACTGATTTCCACAATGGTTGCACCAGTCTACACTCCCAGCAACAGTGGAGAAGGTTTTTGTTTCTCTCCCAAAAAACTCCTATCAGCATTTGTTATTGGTTGATTTCATGATAGCAGACATTCTTTCTGGAGTGAGGTGGAATCTCAGTGCTGTTTTCATTTGCATCATTTCAATGAACAGTGACAAAGGTGTACTATCTAGAAGAAATAAAGAACTTACAAAAATCAGACCTCCCAAATTTAAAGACACAATCTAAAAATGGGTATCTGAAATGAACACACACTTCTCAGACAAAGAAGTAGAAACAGCAAATAAATATATTAAAAGATGTTCTTTTTATTTTTTTATGTTAATGTGATATGCATTGCGAATATTTTTCCCATTTTGTAATTTGCTTTTTAACTTCAAAAGATATCATGGGTGAGCAGAAGTTTTGAACTTCATATTGCCACATTTCAAATGCTCTTTCTTTAACAGTGATCACTTTTGCATACTATTTTTAAAAAATCTACCATCTCGCCATATCAGAAGTATAGTCATATTATTTTATTCTAAACATTTTAAAGCTTTTCTATGGTATTTGAAGTTATAAGCCATCTGTGCTTGAATTATGGATATGTTGTGATTGAGCAGTTCATATCATTTTTTTTCCATATGGATAACAAATTTTTGCTGCTCATTTTGCCACCTCAGCCCTAAAATCAAAGAGGCATATTTGTATAGATTTATTTCTGAGTACACCGTTCTGTTCTTTTTGTCAATGTTCCTATCCTATACACTTCTTACACTAAATTGCTGTAGCTTAAAATAAGTCTCAGGATTTAGTACACACATCCTTCTATCTTTTACTTCTTCATAGAGTCTTAAACGATTTATCAGTCATTGCTATTCTACATAAATTTTAGAATCATTAGATCTGTAGGTCAACTTGACTTTGTGGAAAAGAAATGAGATCTTTATGATATCATTCATTTCACCTATTGATATGTTATATCTCATTGTTTCAGATTTTATTTGCCAGGAACATTTTACATATTTCTGCACACATAACTTACACATCTTTTATTATACTAGTAGGTGTATTACTACTATTGCCATAAGCCTACCATAAATCAGTAAACAAAAATGTGTAATTTT
>NW_022974786.1:0-19116 GCF_012274545.1 Fukomys damarensis | reverse complement strand
GCCTCAGAAATCATGGGCTATCAAAGGTAGGTGCTGAGAGAATCAAGACTAGGGACAATGCCCAGTTAGGCTTCGGGGAAATGAAGTGTGGGGATTTGTAGGTCACCTCTGGCGTGAGAGTGTGGCAGGCGTTACATGGTCTAAATCTGAAGGTTTAAAAACTGCTGCTGGCTGGATGTGGTGGCATACACCTGTGATCCCAGGAGGTGGAGGGAGGATCAGGTAAGTCCTAGGCCAGCCTCGGCTGCAGAGTGAGTTCAAGTCTAGCCTGGATTACAGAGCAAGGCCCTGTCTCAGAAAAAAAAGGCAAGAAATTGGATAAATGGCGGTTTGATGGTGTCCTTTCCTCACCACAAATTGAAATGAGTCCAGTTTATTTTAGAGCAGCAAGACTGAGCTGGTACTTGATTGGGACCATTGATCTGATATAAGCCAAGCTTGCCAGATGGGAACATATCCCAACAGACAGTAGCAAGTGTAACTTTTACTGTGCTTATAAAGTTTTTAAACTGTAATAATTTTGTTAGGATTAAATGAGAAAAAGCATGAGACTTTCTTAGCTTAATTTGATAGTTTTTGGCATTAAATTCTGTCAACATACTTTCACCACAGACATTGTATGGAGGGTCCCTAGGAAGAAAAAGGACTAAAAATCAACAATCTGCACACAGGAGGGGAGGAGACAGGCATGCTGATATTAACTTCACCTAATTTACTGTGTTGGGACAGTGATAGCTATCTCGTTCCCCACTCCATGTGACAGTGGCTTTCACGTGAAATTTGTTCGTTAGTTGAGTTTATTTGTACAATTTAGATATACGTAGTGGTCACATTCTTCATATGGAATTTGTTCCTGTACAAGGTATATCTTAATTCTTATTTTTCCCTTTTCCTTCCTCTCCCTCCAACTCCTTTCCGCCTCCTAATAAGAGAGCAGAAAAATGAATAAGTAGAGAGCCTGATACTATTCTCTGCCATCCGTGGAGCACACGTCTGTGCTGTTGTAACTATGTACTATGAGAAAATATCTTCACCCTGAGGGACTCTGTGCGTGTCTGCAGCTAGGATGGAAACAAAGAGATAACTCAGCTTACAGATCCATGAGGCCATTGCAGGCCCGCAGGTAGCCTGATGTGGCCATGCTTACCTAAAAAGGGTAAAGGTTCTTCCCTTGCAATGGGAATTAACAGGGAATCTATGTTTGCACATAAATCCAAAATGTTAAATGAATTTCTGGGTTTATCAATATGTAGTCAAATATCAGAGTCCCTCACTTTTTCTCCGAAGATTAAGCACAGAAATCTTCCCCCTCTCATTCACACACACCATGGAGGCCGCACACCCTCCAGTTGTAGATTTTCTTTTGCAAGTTGATTATTCTCTTGATATTGGTTATACTCAGTAGTAATCAGAATATGTCTCATGATGACAGTCTTAATATAGGAAGTGTTAAAAGAAAGGTCAGGTTACCAAGGTCCATCGATCCAGACTGACCTTCCTCACAGAAGTATCAACAGTGTGGGTTTGGACTGCAGGAAGTGGGTGTTCTAGACCATGGTAAGGTCTCAGCCTTAACTCCCTGGGTGCCTCGAGCCCCAGTTATATTTGTCTGATCCTTAAATATGAATCAGTTTCTGACCCTAATCTGTGAACAGTACTTGCTGGAAGCCTTACGCTAAGAACTTACTTTGCATTTCATTAAATTTTAAAACCAAGCCCATGGCAGAATCAAAACTCAGCAGAAGTATAATTAGAAAATAAAACACAAGTAGGTAGAATAATTTGCTCAAGATCACTAAGTAAGTAAGTAAGAATTGAAAGTTTTTTTTTTTCTGGTCTTGTTTTGCAGTGCTGGGGATGAACTCATGCTAAGCAAGTGCTCTACCACTGATCTAAATTCCTGGCCCAAGTGTTCAAATTTTATTCGATTCCAGAGTTCAAACAATGAACTTCAGACTGTTCAAGGCCCGATCCTCTTGTCAGCACCACTTTGAGAGAAAGATGCTCTGGAGTTCCTCCCTAACTGTATTTAATGCCTGGGTAAAGCAGAGTGAGAGAATATCTTTCCCTTAGGGGCTGTTGCTGAGTTTCTAAACAGAAAAGCATTTCTCAGCTGGTAACATGGAGCCCATTCACAGTGTCATGAGACTGAACTTTTCTTGTCATCTCCTTCAGCCCACCCTCTTAATGATGCTGACTTCCTCATTTCTTCCCTATCAGCTTGGTTCAGGGCAAAGTCCATCAGCCAGACCCCTCTTTTCTCTCATCCCTCCTCGCCACTCTGCTCTGTTCCGTTTGGTTTCTCCTCTCTCCTTCACATCCGGTCCACATCCATGTAGAATCTCCTTCGTTGCCTCTCCTGATTCTTCTCTAACTCCCTTTTCTGTGTTTCAGAGGAACACAAGATCATCCAGGCAGAATTCTACTTGTCCCCTGATGAAGCAGGAGAATTTATGTTTGACTTCGATGGTGATGAGATTTTCCATGTGGACATAAAAAAGGAGCAGACGGTCTGGCGCCTGGAAGAGTTTGGACAGTATGCCAGCTTTGAGGCGCAGGGTGCATTGGCCAATATGGCCGTGGACAAAGCCAATCTGGGGGCCATGATGAAGCGCTCCAACAACACTCCGGGCAGCAACGGTACCTCTCTCTGTGTAACCCGAGATGCTGAAATCCAGAGCTTTAAAATACATGCTCTGGCACATTGCCTCATATTATCACAGTCTTCCCTCCCAGAGGCCTGACCCTAACATAAGAAAACCCCAAATTCTCATGCCACAGCCTGAGAACTTTGTGACTTTGCACTTTTCTTGATGCGCTCAAATCTTGCGTCTCTCATCCATGATCACTCACAAAATTACCGCCCTGAGCCCATGATGGGGAGCCAGGAATGAGGTCTCTGGATATCTCATTGCTCAGTATTGGCTCTAGTATGTACCTAGTGCAATATACCTGAGATTGTGGCACAGTTTAGTAGCTTTGTTTTGTTTTGCTTTTTTGCTTTAGAATCATTAGATGGTTCCATACCCAATTCAGTGCAGGAGGGAGAGGGGCAAGCTGAAGGAATGAAGGCTAATTTCTTTCCTGTGTCTCCTAGTGGCTCCTGAAGTAACCGTGCTCTCCCACGGCCCCGTGGAACAGGGAGAACCCAATGTCCTCATCTGTTTTGTGGACAAGTTCTCCCCTCCGGTGCTCAGTGCCACATGGCTCAAAAATGGAAAGCCAGTCACCAAGGGCGTGTCAGAGACCGTCTTCCTACCCAGGGAGGACAACCTGTTCCGCAAGTTCTACTATCTCCCCTTCCTGCCCTCTATTGAAGATGTCTATGACTGTCAAGTGGACCACTTGGGTTTGGATAAACCTCTTCTCAAGCACTGGGGTATGGAGAATCCTTTGGTCCTCTTCGTTGTAAAGTTTCCTCCTCTGGTGCTTCTGTCTGGCCCTTCAAACTCAGAAGTGGCCATAGCATGTGCCTCAGTTCACACAGCTGTGTTCTCCGGTTGCCCAGCTCCCTTCACTTTTCAATCTGTACCCCCTCAGTGCACCGTTCTGTCCTCCTCTGTTTAATTTAGTGGTCACTATTTGCTTGACTATATTTGATCCTAAGTGCTATTCCTCACTACATTCGTCACCATCTACCCGTTTTATCTGTCCTCAGAGTTTGAAGAGCGATCCCCTGTCCCAGAGACCACAGAGAATGTGGTGTGTGCCCTGGGCCTGATTGTGGGCCTGGTGGGCATCCTTGTCGGGACCATCTTGATCATCAAGGGCATGCACAAAAACAGTGCCACGGGACGCCAAGGGCCTCTCTGAGTCACGTGAAGGTGGGTTGGGCATGGTCAGAGAAAGATACATGTAGTTAACTGAGGGAGGGAAGCGGACAGAGGAAAAAAAAAACATCTGATGCCTTTAAGAGAGAAGGGTAGGAAAAGTTGTGCCTCTTAGATTTCTCTTTGCTGGAACAAATCAGGCACTGGCATCACCTGGTACCCCAGAGCTTCAGGACCTGTCATCCCTCTGCACACACACACACGAAGATGGCACCTTAGTAAGCCTTCGACATGATCTCCAGCACCTAAGACCACTGTTTCTCATGGAAATACTGCATCTCACCGACAGGGATGCAGGCCTCAAGGTTTACAAATGCTCCTGAGGCGTCCTATCAATTCAGGAGCATTTGGGGTCCACTGGGGTTGTGATAAATCCATTGCATGAGACAGAAATCTCGTAGGGACCAGTCCTCCTTTTTAATCATCTGCTCTGGAAAGTGCTTTCAAAACACCTAAAAATAAAGGAAGAATGGCTGTTTTTCATGGTCACTTGCAAAGTAGGTGTAGGTTTATAGCTCATGTTGGAAATGTTGCCTTTAAGAGTGGGAAGATAAATATTAAAAGTCTTTTGCAAAGCAAAATCATTAAAATAGGAAGATATCTGAAGGAAAGAATGTAAAAAATTCATCTTAAACTCCTTAGTAACTATGCGTGTGTTCCACGACAGGTGATGGCCTTTCTTAAAGAGAAGATCAATGAAGAAACTTCTGCCAGGATCACATAACTCAGCATTTTGCAGCCCTACACGGCATGTGTGATGACGTCTTCCCCGATCTGTCCATGTCTAACATCCAGCTGATCCTCCTGTCCGCTTCCCTTTCCTGTGTTTGTTTATCCCTACTTCCTATTATTTCATTATCACTGGACAGTTCCTTTGGAATACATCCCAAAGGAGTCTCTCTGTTAGGTAACTTTCTAACTACTGCCCGGGAATACCTTCTATGTACTTGCCGCTTGGGGTTTCTCCAAATTGTCAATTTTCGAATACAATAAAGTGTTTCTATGGATGTGGTAGAGTTTCCAGCGTCTGAGCTAGTTCTTCTGAGGTGAGGGTGACTGGGAAATAGAAGTCATATTTTTGTCCTGAAGGAGGTGGATGTTGAACTGTATTTTAAACTGTGGAATTAATCAGAAGCCCTGGCTCATTAGAACTCATCTTCATTTCAAGCTTCTGCTGACAGTTCTGTTGCTGGAAATCCTCATCTGAGTAATTCTAGAGCAGGATCGGGTTTGGTTTGGTTTCTGAGAGAGCTCTGCTGAGCAACAGGTTCCAGATCTGTTTTGGTTCTTGAGCCTTTAGGTCAGTGACGTGCCTGTATCTTCAGTAGAGTGAACCTCACATCCTGGAGTTCGGCCTCTGGAAATGAATGAGACAGATGGACGGGAACTGACGGGGGTACGGTGGGGAGCAGAAGGAACAATCTCTCAGGATTTCCACAAGTATGAAAGTCACTCATACCAGGCTTAACCAGGAATGGGACTGGGCACTGAAGATCGGCACTAACCGGGCAGCCCACAGGCACTGCCTTCCACTTTTGTTCCATTGCTAGAACAGTCTGACTTATTCTTTGACCTGTATGATGTTTGGAGATGTGCCTTGAGATGAAAAACTGGATTAAGGTAGGGGGCAGGATATGCCATTAAACTGAGGGAGAGGATATCTAAAACACAGTGAGCTAACATTTGCCTGTGAACCTATGTCAGTGTTTGTTTCTAAAGTGATTGCCAGAATCTATCACCAATCAGTAGAGACAGAGGACAGGAACCCAACTCTCCCACCCACTAGCTCCTTCCTCCACCGCCCCCCCTCCCCACAGGCTGGAGGGGGTGTGGCTTGGCTTTTGAGCCCCTCTCCTGCACCCCTCAAGTGGACGGGACAACGTGCGTCAATGTCTTCCCTGGCTCTCTAGCGGGCACTCTCCTTGCCTCGGCTCCAACATGAGGGCGGCTCCACTATCGGTGTAGAGCCCCCCCACTCCTGCCCTGTCAGCGGTTACTGTCCGCTTTTTGGAGAGGGGAGAGGGAGGCCCTGGTGTGGCTAAGACCAAGGAGGAAGGGTCTGGGCCCATTGTTCACACCTCCAACCCCCACGGCTAGCGGTCCAGAGGCTTCCTAGGTTTCAGCCCTGCCCCTCACAGGATCACAGCCATGACAGCTGAGCTGTCCAGGAGACTTGCACCAATCGGGGGCCTGCACTTGGACACGGCCTGCAGCTGTATATAAGCAGCACTCCCCTTGCTCTTCTGATATAGCCTGAGGGCTCCCTCTAGTGTACTGACCACCCAGGCCCTGCTGAAGTGCAGACTTGCCTTGACAGTTCTGTAAACCTGCTCATGATCTATTTATTGAGTACACTTGGTCCTTTCAGAGGAGAAAGCAACAAGCTCTGAGGGTTGTTAGCACTGAAGACTCCAGAGGTCTTCAGTCAGTGAAGGTTATCGGCAGAGAACAACACCACTGGAGTTGGCCTACGGTGCCTGGCACAAGACGGCGTCAGATGGTGGCAGCCGGCAGTGGCAGTGAGCCACAGCTGGATGTGTCTAATCTGACTGGTGAGATAGAAGATTGATTATTTTTATGGTAGGATAGCTGACAAAGAGCTGCTGTTGTAATGAGTTAGACTTGTATCTCATCTTGGACTATCACTGACTAGCCAGGTATTCACCAGCGGCTTAACATTGCACTGATGTCAACTTTTACTACAATGAGTCATTACAAAAACCAAAGGAAAATAGAAATGCTTTGGTGATAATATGACAAACATTGTAAATTACACTGGTTCCCTCAAAACTTCTACAGCCTTATGATGAAAATATAAGAGAAGTAAAACAAGAATCACAGGCCAAAACTTACTATGCATGACACATTTTCCTACTTATGGAAAGAGAACGTAGACTGTTGAGGATAGACTAGGCAGAGCTATATAATTTTATTCTGAAATAGACAGAAATCGCAATAGAGAATATGCTAAAACTTAAGACAAGTATGGCATTCAAAAGTCCATATCCTTCCGTATGAGTAAACAACTGTTTAATACACTTTATTTTTTGCAGTGGTTTTAAGTTTATAAAGAATTGTAGAGAAAGTGGAGTTTCCGCGTTCCTTTTCCCACATTCTCCAGTCAGTTTCTACTATTATTATCTTCTCTCTAAATGTGGTAACTTGTTATAATTAATAAAGCAATATTTATACTTATTATTCACTAAAGCCCATAGATGTTAGGCTTACTCTGTTCCACAGCTCTATAGATTCTGATAAATACTGAAAGTCATATATCTACTCTTTCAGTTTCATGCGGGATACTTTCCCTGACCTAAAAATGCTCTACGTTCTGCCTACTCCTCCCGTCTTTCCTCCCTCTGGACTCCTCCCTACCAACCACTCATCTCTTTACTGTTTCTGTAGTTTTGTCTTCTCCGGGATGTTCTCAGCTATAATCATAGCGTATACAGCTTTTTCAGGCTGATTTCTTTTACTCGGCTACGTGCACAGAAGTTTTCTGTGTGTCTTGTCATAGCTTCAGAATCGTCATTTCCTTGCTTGTCCTTACATCAGGTTATTTTGCTCCTTTCTTTTTCGAGTTTTTTGAGGTAGGAGCCCAGATTGTTGATTTTTGACCTCCACTCTTTGTCAACGTATACTCTAAATATATTTTAAGCACTGCTTTAGCTGTGTCCCACAAATTTTGACATGTTGTTATTTTCATATTCATTTAGTTCAACGTATTTTTAATTTCCCTTGAGAAGTCCTTTTCACCCAGGAGTTTCTTAGAAGTGTGCTAGCAATTTTTCAAGTGTTTGAAGTGTATTGGTTGTCTATATGTTGTCGATCGCTAGTTTAATTTCATTGCATCCAGACCTCTGCCTGCATCCAGTGCTTTAACCTTTGCTGAGGTTCCTTTTATGGCCCAGGATACACTATGACTTTGTCAATGTTCCGGAGGCACTTGGAAAGAATATTCATTCTGCTGCCTTTTGGTAGCATAATCTTTAAGTGTCAATTAAAGCCTATTGATTAATGGGGTTGAGTTTTATATTCCTGCTGAATTTCTGTTTGGTTATTTTATTCATTGCTCAGAGAGAGGTGCTAAAGTCTTCATGTGTAATTGTGGATTTATCTAGTTTTTCTTTCATTTCTATTGGCTGTAGCCTTACTTATTTGCAACTTAGCTGTTTGGTGCATACACATGTGGGATTGTGACATCTTCTTTGTGGATTAAAACTCTAATATTTAAAGTCTCTCTAAACACTCTTTGCTTTATTGTCTCAATAATGTTAAGTGAAATAAGTCAAGCATGCAAGCTTAAAAACTTCTTTCGAAGTTAGTGTTAGGATTTGTGCTTAGAAGTTCCCAGAGCCTCCTGCTCTCTCAGAGGAGGCTGAGTCTAGAGTGTTGCTTGATTTATGGTGGGGCTGGCTCCGAGGTCACCAGGATGAAGGGTGTGGGTGCCGCAGTCCTAAGAAGTCTGAAGAAGATAAAAGGGGCAGAATTCCCTGTTAAGGTCCCTCGCTGCTCTGCTGTCTTCCGCTGCCCTGAACTATTATCCCTCTGCCACCCGCCTTGGGGCCAGCCCAATGTGGGCTAAAACCTCCACGAACTGCAAGCCAAATAGACCTTCCTACTTTAACTTTGGGTGTCAGGCATTTTGTCTCGACCACGAGAGAAAAGTAACTAAGACAGTTGGGAAGTCATTATTCCTTTAAAAACACTTTTAGTACCATCCATTTTTCAATCTCCTTCTGAGACTCCAGTGAAACAAAGTTAGTATCTCTTGTTATACTCCCACTGGTTTTTCAACAGAAATAGTAATATGTTGAACAACTTTACAAAAATGAAATTGTAAGTAATGGATAAATTATTCAACATGAACACTTTCCCCAAACTGACAAGTGACGTGAAATATAAGGATTCCACATGCGATCGAGATGATAACTTTATTTTGTAAATCTTTCCCACAATAAAACCCCAAGTTCAATCTACTTCAGTAATTGTAATCTTTAAGGAACAAATACCACAACTTACACTCACCCTTTTGTTGTTGAATGGTGTTACAGTGTATAAGCATAGGATGTTTTGTTTGTCATTTCACTACTTGGCTGCTGTTAGGATTGTTTCCCGGTTTGCCTCTTGTGGCTAATGCTACTCTTCACGTTTGTACACATATCTCGTGGAGGGCACTTGTTTCCATTTCTTTTGGATATTTTTCTTTAACTTAAATAGCAGCTGAAAACCAAGGCGGGGCACATAAGGAGCTGTATGTGATGGTGGAGAGATTGTGTTCAGATGATTACTTCTCTAAAATAAACTCCCAAGTTGATTATTTGTGTTTTTATTTGATTTACATTTGAAGTAACTGAACCCTCAGAGGGAGCACAGCAGAACCCTTCTTCTCGACCAGTTCTCATGGCCTTCTCCGGCAAACATTCACTGGTTACAGCGGGATGATGACAAGGTCTACACATTTAGATTTGCAATTATAATTACAAAATTATATCAAAATGTATAAAACGTGTTTACTTGCCTTTTTAAGCTTGCTTCTCATCAAGTTTTTATTATTTTGTTTTTTTTAATTAATTTTATTGGTACATTTAAGGTGTACAGTATAATGAGATTCGTTGTTGGAAATTTGCACTTTTACATCATCAATCTTGGTTCTTATTTTTTCCCCATCCCTCTGCCCTCCCTTCAGCCCCCATTAATTTGGGTTGAGATTTGGGGCCCTGACTTTTTAAGCTTTTCGTCTCATTTTTAATTAACAAGTAAAAATTGATAAATAAAATTATTTATGGTGTACAGCATGTCGGTCGATAGACAGATGCTTTGGGGGATGGTTAACGGCCTACTAAAGGGGCCAGAGAGAAATAAGAGCAGGTCCTGGAGTCTGCACTGGGGCGTCTAGGTCCGGGGTGGGTGAGGGAGCCTCCGGAAGGACACATTCTGTGGGGTCACTGAACCGGGCCTCTGTGGAGGAATAAGAGCCGAGCAGGGAGCCTGGCACAGTGTAGCGAGGTAGAAACACTGGTCCACCCTTCAGTGTCGTCACCTTCCCTTCAGCTCAGAGATCCTGGAGAAGACAAAAGAAGGTGGCGTTTCCAGACCTGGCTCCGCTTGGCTCCTTTTCCCTTCTCAGGACCCCGCTTCTCAGCAAGAGCAGAGAAACATTCTGAAGTCTCCAGAGCCAAGGCTGCTTCAGAGCACAGCCTCTTATCAAATGAATTTAGTGCAAACTTCCAGATCAGGAATCTGGCCCGGAAGTCTTTCCTACTGTTTCTGTCTTGGGTTTTGTCACCTCTGTCATCTGTTGCAAGGAAAGCAAATCTGCCTCTGAGCGAAGGTTAAAGGACATTACCTGTTGGCTGAAGTCCAGGGTGTGCTGGGAAAAGAAAGGAAGATACTTAAAAGGCATGGACACAAACTCCTCTCCCACAGACAGTGCTCCCAGGACCAGACGGACACCTGAGCTCTCTCTAACCACACAATCACACCAGCCAGGGCAGGCCGAGCACAAACTGAGGGTGTGTGACCGGGAAGCCTTGTCCCACCAACGCGGTGTTTAGTGGCTCCTCCTTTATTCGTTCCAGTTTCTTATCGACCTTTCTTTTATCTCTATAAGCCATAAAACTTTAGTAAACATAGACTTGATTTCTGTATCTCCAGGAAATTTGAGATTGACTGAAAAAAGGAAGGCTTAATACAGACCCGTGGATATGCTGATAACTAATCTGAGAAAAATCTATATCTTTCTCCAGAGATAGGGGGAATGATACAGAAATTCTTAGTTACCAACAGGCTCCTTACCTCCAGAAGTCCTGAAGTTGATGAACAGTCCCATCCCAAGAAAAAGCAGACCCAGGCCAAAGGTTATAGCTCCACTCAGCATCTTATTCTGTGCAGATCCAGACTGTGCTTCTGAAAGAAGCCAGGTTTAGTGATTTTTGGTCTTAAGCCCACCTTAGACTCAGGATTGTGCCTGCACTAGAAATGTCAGAATTGGCTATTCTTAGAGAGATGTAGAAATCACAAGGAATTGGTACAACATTTAGGCCTTGAACTCATTTAAATACACCAGCCTTGAACTATCACCTGATTTTTAAAGGATCTGGGACCCAGTGAAGCTTCAGAGCCTGTTTGGGGGTGAAGACAGGGCTAAGAGTGGGATCCTCTCATGTTAAGAGGACCTGGATGGGTCCTCTTTTCAAATTACTAGAACAGCCTAGAGCAGCAGCATCAGAAACACAAGTTCAACCCACAGGCAGGGCCTGGAGCATTGAGTATGTGGTCACTATTCTGGAAAGGTCAGCCCCATTGTATGAGGACTGGTTCCAACGTGCCCAGTGAAAGACAGGCAGACAGGTCCAGGGTGGCACAGGTGCAATTTACTGTAGGACTCAGTGACAGATGTGCGGTGCTTGGCAGCAGCATGAGCAAGTGGATCTCTGCAATTTGGATTAGAAAGAGGCATCTATGCATTAGTTAGGAGCAAAAGTGACTTCATCCAAGACAAAACATAGCTGGTTTACTCTAAGATAATAACAAAGAGCTAGGGACCTCTACAGCACCAGAGCCTGGGTTTAAAACTCCATGTACTATACACTAGTGCACACACTAGTGCTTTTGTCTATAGTTTTCTGGGGAATTATGCAGAAAAAAAAAACCAACTAGGGTTACTCTAGGATCATCATGTTGGTAAAAACTCAGGTTGGCTTAGTTGGGTCAGGCTGAAAACACACATTCCACCTCTTGGAAGTGGCTTCTCCAATCTCATGCAAACCCTCTTCTGAAACATGCTCTGTGTCTGTGGAGGGTTCTAGGGTTGTGTGGGAAGCATGCGATGAGACCATTTTTCTGGTTCATAAGCAGGGTTCACAGCAACAGCAGAAACACTGCACAAAAAGAGACGGGGAAACTACTGGGTAAAGGAGGGTAACCATCAGGTTCTTCACCAGGAACCTAACAACAACTTAGTGTGTGTCCCACAAAAGGGACAGAACAAGGCACTGATTTGGGTTTTTTACACTTGACATGAGGTGTGTGATATTGGGGTGCACACAAAGCAATTGGTTTTGATATCAGCACAGGCCCCAGGGAAAACAGCAAAGCCAGCAAAAGACTGAAACTGCAGCTATGGGTGGAAAATAAATGCTTTGCAGGGACCTTTAAAGATAAATCTACACCACCCATAAAGAATACGGGTGGCACCATCTCTATGAAACAGCACAGGGTGGCTGCTAGTGGCCAGTGTGACGGAGGATACCACTCATGTTGGCCAACAGGATGGGACCCGTGAGTAGCTCCTAAACCTACTGATGAAATGATTCACCAGACCAGGAGGCTGACTGCAGAACATGGAAGTATTCTTTAGCCCACTGAGGGCATCACCTATAACCACAGGCCCATATGCCAACAAGATCAAAGTTTGCTGTGAACAAAAACCTACCGAGAGCTTCTGTCCTCAGTCTTCCCATTGGCCAATCCGATTTTCTCCTACTTCAAACCAGATAAAATCTCAACAGGTTGCACTACATCATTAGTCCGTACACGTGGGTCCTCTTCTGACCCCATCTGTACACCCAGCATTCCCTGTTATGGAGGCCACCCCCTCATGCACTTGTGAGATTGTGGGCACTGCGCCGGCTACCAGCAGCAGCTGCCATGTTGTGTGACAGAGGTTAAGTACTGAGGTAGTTTTGTAGGTAACTGGGCCCTGCACTCACTGGGCCCCTGGGAGTTAATCAGCTATTGGAGAAGACCTTGAATTGATGTAAATACATACACTGTATCACTTCTTTAGATTAAGGGCTGCACTATACCAGGCTGAGGCTAGTGAAACAGGCCATCCGCCCACCCTTGTAGAGGTAGACCAGTTCAACAATGACCAATACAGTCTTGGTCAGTGGCTCCAACTGTAGTAGGGCATTGCTAGAAACTGCTGTTCTAAAAGGAGAAATAACTTTCCAGCTCCTTCCAGAATGGTGACCTAAGACTTGACCTTGTTCTTGCTAGAGCCCAACTCATACTGTCTTCTGCACTATGACATCTAACTGTATTGGCAGTACTGGGATGGGGGTGCCCAGAGCCTGCACCTGATATATCAAATATTTGCTTTTTAAAAAATGCTTTCTATTCCCATGTTGTTCCCTTCTTCAGAAGCCAATATAGTGGGCATAAGCACTGAGCTACATAAGAAATGAAAGCCCATCAATAACCAGGAGTTCTACAAAAGCCTGTGTATCCTTCTCCATACAGGAAACAAGTTTTTTGTTTGTTTGTTTTGCATTGTGCCTGCAATCGAATGGATCATGTTCTACCACGCCACTACCAGAACCTTGAATCTTGTTGGAGTTGATAAATCTTCCTCTCATGCACAGGTGAATATGCCTTCTACTGTGTTTTATCACAGAGTGATCTTTACCAGTTATCATATTATGCAAATAATGAAACCTTTGGTGATATCAAAGAGAATATCCAGTGCCTTTCCTCCCAAGTGAAAAAAAGCTGATTGTGTGAGTCTGGAATCACTCTTCAAGATCCATCCAGCTTCTTCACTGCCCAGAAAGGAGTACAGAAGGCTCTGTGAGCAGATCATAAAGACCCAGGCCACTGTAACTCTTTGTGGTCACTCCTATCTCAGGGTGTTCACCCGGAAGGTTATACTGTATGGTATTTATTATTCTTCTGGGAACACCAAGGCTGCCGGGGACTCATTTTGCTTTCTCCCTAACACTATCTTTGCTACCAAAACTTTGGGTTTAAATTCCCCCATGGAGATCTATAATGTATTTTTTGGTGAAAGGCCCATTCCCAGAATGTTCTCAAAGAATGGAAAGATTAGTACCATATATGGATCAGGGGAAGCTCTCCCTATTTTTAGATTCAAAAAATATTTGTCTTCATTTGGTTGTCTTAACTCCATTTCCATGAATAACTGCCTGGTGCTCCAGAAAATATTTTGGTTTGCCAAGATAAATTTACATATCTATAAGTAGTCATTTCTACAAGAGTGATAGCATTGTCTTGGCCGGTGGACAAGTGGAGAGTGATTTTTCAATGAGGCCTCTGGTCTTCCCTTAGACCCCTTTTTCTGGGGTGAACTTGGCACCACTCCGAATCAGAAGAAGTGGAAGAATCCATACCCGTAGCTGGAAATGCCAAAGTATGCTCTGCTACAAGAGAGGCAGATGGAAAGTGTTTAGGCAGAAGAACCAGCGTTGTGTTAGATTACGTGCCCTCTGTTTTCTCTTAATGATTCTAATATGAAACAAATCATCACGTCTGCTTTCTGGCTAATTTAACCAGCCATTCATTTCTTTTCTTTTTTAGTTTATTTATCATTTTTCCTACTACACTTTGCGATCATGTTCAAGTATTGTGTTGATGATAAAAAAGCAAGGTTCATAGGGAGAGAGTTCATCCTCTACTACTCCAGTCTCACGTTCTTCTTCACTCCTCTACTTTTAGGAATTTCAAGCCTTTGAAGCCTATTCCAACTGCAAGATAATAGCTTGCATCTGAAATAAAAGATACACAGTAGGACATAGGCAGATGGATCTTTGGTATATGAGAAAATAATTGAGAGATGGAGGGAGGACAGAGGGGGGAGGGAAATAAGATTTAAAAGGTGGGGTTGTGAAGTGCTGTGTATATGAGGAATGTGATCAGCATCGCCAAACACTACAAAGGTATAGAATCGGTGGTACGTCGGTTCACAAATGCTTTGCAAAAGTTTTGTTTTTGTTTGTAAACTGCACTGGGTGATAAAAATGACCACAGCCACCCTTCCCACACAAACACAAATGTGGCCATCTTTTCCAAAATTGTACAACAAATTAAGTTCATGAACTTGGTACCATTGTGTTGGGGAAAATTCATGCTATATGTATAGACTGGTGAGGGGCCAGAGTACAGGCTCCACAGCCCCAATGCTGGGGTTAACTTGCCTCAGGAACAGAGAAGTATGTATAAGACTGCAGACTTCCTGCCTATGTGGAAAGCCATAATCATAGCATCCCAAGGCAAGATAACTTTTCACCTTAACTTTTCCCTTTGAGGTGCTAAACTTGGTTCCTGTACCCACTCCCTTGCACCTGTTTCTGAATAATAAAAGCAGGTCCTCCTGGAGTTCATGGAAGCCTACCCACTACAGATAGATTTCTCCCAGCCCTTCATTGCGTGATGAATATTGTTTCTGTGTCTTTTATTCCCCACCGTTCTCCCTATAGGTATTCAGGGGTCTAAAGAACTGCCAATACCACTATAGATGAGAGAAGGGGTCAAGAGGTGCAAGGAAGAATTAAGAAATGTCATGTACACATTCCAACTCCCCACAATGAATGTAATCATTATGCACTACAAACACGTACCAATAACAATAAATAAGTAAAAGAAAAATAGTTTGCATTATTTCCTCTTCCACTTCCCTCCCATCCCCTGCAACTAGTCACTAAATACAGCATGCTAGGATTTCAGACTTGTCCTCTCAGTCTGTTATTTTCTTAGCCAGGTAAGAAGCTAAAGTGAGGCTGAATGACAGATGCGTGTCTCTTTTGAGCTGTAACTCTCCTAGTTTCTTTATGTCTTCTGAAGCCAGTTGGGCATTGGAGAACATCTGAACTACTCACAGCACTAGTCATCCCACTGCACCAGAAAGACACTGCCCTTTTTTCCCCACAATGGGATAAATGGCATTCAGCAAGCAGCTACTACAAAATCAACAGCTATTTTGGAATGTCACTGTGGTCACATAGTAGACTGAAAACATGAACTGTAAGGGCCACTCCTACCCACATTGAATTAGATGGCCAACTGAGAATGTTCTTCATGCCTTCTTACTTCCTTTACTCACTGCATTGCCTTGATCTCCTGGCTGGCTCGCCAATTATTCTAGAACAATATAGCCTCACAGTGTGAGCACTGGCCCCAAGCTGGCTTGTCATAGAAGAAAGACAGGCAAACAGATCTAGAATTGAACAGAGCACAAACTATTTGTGGTAGCAGCACCAAGAAGATTCCTATGATCTGGATCATAAGGTAGGGCCACAAGTGACTTCATCTAGATGTAATGTGCATGGTTTATCTTAAGCTAATATTGATGAGTCATGCACATCCTTGGCTTCATGGTCCAGTTGTAAGATTCTACAGACTAGTTTAATAATTTTGTCTATTTATAATCTGCTAGAAAACTATGTAGGCAAAATGAAGAGTTATACTGAGGCGATCACACTGATTACCATTTCAGATGGTTGTGATCATGTCAAACTGAGTACAAACAGTGATCTTCACTTCTGATATTAAGGGACTGTTCAAAATAAGGACAGCTTCTCTTTTGACTGGTAGGTATAACTGATTTCACCAAGCGTATAGAGACTTATAAAGTCTCTATAGAAACCATCACAGGGATACCCCAATGATTTGCGCAGAAGGAGAGGAGAACCTGGAGAAAATAAAATAATGGTGTAGGGAGAAGAGAAACATGATACTCAGGGATAAGGAAAGACCATTGAGGCAGATAGGGCACTTATAAGGTCAGGGACTTCCCACTCACTCCACTCCACGGCGACGGGGCTGCTCCAGCTCGGGTGCTCCACCCGGCAGACGTAAACCTCTCCGCTCCGAGGAACTGTTTCCAGCATGACCAGGGTCTGGAAGGTCCAGTCCCCGTTCCAGATCAGGCCTGTGGACACCACCCCGTCCTCCTGCTCCTGGCCGTTCCGGAACCACCTGACTTCAATGTGGCCTGGGTAGAAGCCACTCACAGAGCACACCAGGAGGTTGTGGTGCTGCAGTGGATGTGTCTTTGTGGGGTACACAGTTATGCTGGGTGCAACTAGAGGAGAAAAGGCAGAAAGATTAAGTCAGGAAGGTGGAATAATCCTTCTTGGCTGGATGCCTTTCTGCCTCCATCGGTCCCTGGGTTCAAGTACAACTGTCCCCCTCACAGGTGGCTATGAGACCTAATGGCGTTTTGTTTCTTGACTTGAATCCTTATACTAGGGACCCTCTGGATTTGAGAGACATGGGGAAAATTATATTTAGTTTTGTTTAACTAAAATTCCACCTCATCCCAGAAAGAGTGGCTACTATCAAAAAATCAACCAATAACAAATGTTGGCAGGGTTGTGGGGGAGAAAGGAACCCTTCTCCATTGTTAGTGGGACTGCAGACTGGTGCAACCACTATGGAAATCAATATGGAGATACCTCAAAGAGCTGGGACTGGAGGTTCCATTTGACCCAGCCATCCCTCTGCTGGGTATCCTCCCAGAAGAATTAAAAGAATCATACCACAGTGGTATAAGCACACCCATGTTTATAGCTGCACAGTTTGTAATAGTTAAAGCTTGGAAACAGCCCAATTGCCTATCAGTTGAAGACTGGATAAAGAAGATGTGGTTTTTCTATTAAAATGGAACATTACTCAGCCATAAAGAATGAGAAACTAGAGTCATTAATAGGAAAATGGATGCACATTGAGGCCATACAGTGAAATAAACAAGACACACATGTGTAAATACTGAAGTTTCTCTAATATGAAAAACTAAAGGTGTAAATAAGATCCAAATTGTATAACTGATTATGTGAAATAGGAAGAAAAGGGCTAAAGGTGTAGGGGAAGTGGGAAGGATAAGGGAAAGGAAATAAGGGACAAGAAAAAATATGAGAAATGGAAACAAAGTCTTTGTAAATAGGGGAGGGTGGAAGGAGTAAAGGGAGGGCAGGGGTTTGGGAAAAAATGAGAACCAAGACCTGTCATGTAAAGGCACAAGATCCCCATGATGAATGTAACTGTACTATATACCTAAAAAGTGCCAATAAACTCAATAAAAAAGAAAAAAATGTTTAGTTTTGTTTATATTTTGAAAAAATTATTCATTTCTGAATTGAAATGCTTATAAATTTTTGCAAAACATATAGTATATTAATTAGCAGTGTGATTTCTGGACTACTTGAGTTTAAATCCTGGATCTGCCTCTTACTGGTTGATCACAGTAATTTAGATTTCTTTTTGCTTCAGCTTTCTCCTATAAGGAGAATAATGATACAGATTTACGAGATTACTGTACCTAAAATGTATAAAGGAATAACTAGAACTTATCCTTCAACATATAATATTTATATTAATTATGCCTTGAGAAAAACTGTAGGGAACAGGGAAGGGGATGTTATCAGGACCTCTGCCAAGGGACCTGGCCTCTGAGCTGTCACAGCACAAGGCAAATTAAAAGAAGTAAAGAAGACTTAGAGTGATGAGGTGGGGTCGTTGGACTTGGTCGATGCTGCTGTTGGCAACAAAGATGAAGGCCCCCAGGAACACCCAGAAGTTATTGAATACAATCGTGGGAAGGAATGGGGAGCAGGGTGCGCTTAGAAGGCATCTGGTGAATTCCCGCCAAACACCTGGCGTGATGGCGCCAGGCAGGGCTGTCAGGGAGTGAGTACTGCTTATCGTGGGGACTGGGTACAACTAGAGTTCAACCCACTAGGTCAGTGAGAAGCCATAATTCAGGGGAGAGGATTTTAACTGGGGTCTCGCTGACCTCAGCTGTGCGGAACTTAGCAGGGCCCTGCCACTTGACAGACCAGGACGTAGGCCTCGGTGACCGCCATCAGCAAAGGAGCAACACTAGCCCAACTGTGTTACCTGAGATGCCCATTTGAGTCACATAAGGCTATGGTCTGGCTCCTGATATAAAACAATGTAAGTGCCGGGGATTTAGCTCAGTGGTGTCGCCACCTGCTTCGCAAGTGCAAGGTCCTGAGTTTGATGCCCGGTACCATAAATAAATAAATAAATAAATAAATAAATAAAATCAATTTAGCCAAATTAAGGAAAGCAAGAAGCACGCACCATTCATAGCCCATTTGTACTGGGCAGGGACGTCTCCTATGACAAATTATGACTCAAAGCACTGTGTATGGATAGATGTGAGCGCTGAGTCCCAGGAAAATCTGGAGTTCTGAGAAGAGGGGACAGAGTAAGGGAAGTCATCCTTCAAAAAGTTTCTGTGTTTACGTTTTGTTGATAACCTCTGTAACACGAGCACATGCATTATTAGAATTGTTATCGTTTTGCAGCTACTTCTCTTTCAGACACTTGAAGCTCGGTCAAGTCTCGAATGTGTACTTAATGCCTCAGCCTAATCTTGATCCAACCTCAAACAATGCATATTTTTAAACAGGATAAACCTGGGGCAAATATTTTCTTAAAAAATACCAAAAAAAGGTAGATTTAATATTGATTGGTTAATACTGACAATTTTGCAGAAATTTTCTTTAAATAAAAATTTAAA
>NW_022974785.1:15213-16377 GCF_012274545.1 Fukomys damarensis | reverse complement strand
GCAGCAGAACATCGGAACTTATTTCTCTCATGTGACTATAACTCAGTGCCTGTTGGCTGATAGTTTTTCATCCTTTCCACCCACTCCTCTCCCCAGTCTCTGGTAATCACCATTTTCCATTTAGCTTCTAAAAAAGCGACAATTTTTAGGTTCTAAAGTTGAGCAAGATCATATGGTATTTGGCTTTCTACACCTGAATTACTGTCATTTATTTCTGTGCTTGGCCTGATGATCATAAGTTAATCAAATGTAACATATGATAGGATTTCATCCTTTTTTAATGGCCAAATCACTTTTAATTGTATACTAAGGTTCTGTAAGGGTCTCAATTTTTTTTATGAACTAATGACATAGTCACTGTAGTTATTTGACTCTTTTAAGATAGATTGCCCAGGAAGAGCTTAGGGGAATACCTGAGCCTGTTTGCACTGCTATAAAAACAAAACAAAAACAAAAACAAAAAAGTAACAAAGACTAGGTGGCTTATGTACAGCAGAAATGTGTATCTCATAGTTTGGAAGGTGGGAGTTTGAGTCTAGGACACCAGTATGGTCAGGCTCTGATGAGGGCCTTTGATATTTTGTTACTGCTTCTTACTAATTCCTCAAATATCTGTGGAAAGACACCAAGGGAAAGCACCTGGCCTCCCAACCCTATGGGGAATTGAACCAAGGGCGTTTGCACTGAGGTGCATCTCCAGCTGTTTTTATTTTCACTTTGAGACAACTTACCACTCATTCATGATGCTGCCCAGGCTGGCAAACTTGTGATCCTCCTGCCTCTGCCTCCCTGAGGGCTGAGATAACAGGTATGTGCCATCATTTGGGTTTTGTTTCTAAAAATAAGGCCTCTAATCATATTTATGAGGACTTTCTCCAAACAGCCTCACCTTCTAACACAATCATATTGGGGAATAGGATCACAACATATGAATAGTGTATAGCAAAAAGTTCTCATACTGTACAGTCCAGAATCAGTTGTGCTGGCTATAAAGTTCTTGACTCTGAAGCTTTGGAAAAGGTAGAAAATTAGAAGCCAGCAGCAAGTCACAGCTTTTGCAGGACCTGGATTTGAGAAGTGCTCATTTAAGGAGAGCTCTGTTGCTGGACATGGGATGAATTGGGCCAGTGGTTCTACAGGAAATGAGATCACAAAATTCAGGAC
>NW_022974785.1:13093-15005 GCF_012274545.1 Fukomys damarensis | reverse complement strand
CCTACAGTATGGGGAATTTTTTTGCTAGCTACTCCTCAGACAAGGGATTCATTGCTAGAATATATAAATAACTCAAAAAAGTTAGACCCTTTAAACAAAAGATTCAATAAAAAAGGAACAATTTAAATGAATAGACACTTCTAATAGGTGATATAAGACCAATAGTTACATGAAAAATGTTCACATCATTGGCCATTAGAGAAACGCAAATAAAAACAACAAGAGATTCTATCTTACTGCACAAAGAATGGCTATCATCAAGACTCAAGAAACAACAAAGGCTGGTGAGGTTGTGGGATAAAGGAACCCTTTTTCTTTTTTGGTACCAGGGTTCAAAGTCGGGACCTTATGCTCGCAAGGAAGGCAGCAGAGCCACTGAGCTACATCCCCGGCCCAAGGAACCCTTTCTCACGTTGGTGGGAGTGTAAATTAGTATAACCACTAGTATAATCACTAGGGGAATTTCTTCAAGAAACTAATTATAGAAGTTCTATTTGACCTTACTGATACCTTTTCTGCCTATCTTCCTGAAAAAGTTAAGGACATTATATTACGATGATGCACGAATATCCATGTTTATAGGAGCCCAACTCACAATAGCTAAATCTTGGAAGCAGCCTAGAGATGTATCAACAGATGACTGGATTAAAAATTTGGTATAATGAAGTACTTACTACTCAGACAGAAAAAGGATATATTTTGAGTCTTATAGGAATGCTAAGTGAAATGAATCAGACATGAAGGTTAACTATCCCTTAGTTTCTCTTATATGAGAAACTTAGATTATACATAATTGAAAGAGCAAAATAAAAGACAACAGCAAACAGGGAAGTAGACTTTGTAGGGATCGGTAGATGATCATTGCCTCCAATTTTGTGCCCCTCTAACAGTTCTTCCCATCATAGTATTCTTTCTAAGATGTGAAACTGCTTGTGATGTCTCGTTATCGACTTGCTTATGGCCCTATTGACTGTAGAATAAAGTTCACAGTCCTTAGCCCAAGTTACAAGGCCTCCATTTCTAGTCTCCTTTACTAACTCTAAATTACTTTCAGGTCCCGGAAGCTTTTCCCTTTTTCCATTCCTCTCATGCTTTGTTAGACTCAGAAGCCATTCTTTATATTCTTCTGGGTCAATTTGAATGTCATTTTCATTTTTATTTTTTGGTACCAGGGATCGAACTTGGGTCCTTGCACTCGCAAGGCAGGTGGCGGAACCACTGAGCTAAATTCCTGGCCCTTCAATGTCATTTTCTTTAGAAAGATTTCCTAATTCTTTGTGACTCCAATGTGTTTTCTACATATTTCTGTCAAGTCCCTTGCTTATGTGTGTTCTGCAAGGTAAACAGGACTCCGTGTCTTAATTTTTTCTCTCCAGAGTTCAGATAGCTGTGCATCACATACATACATAATAATGAGGTACTGTGCTAATATTACAGTATTAAAGTGTCCTTTCTGTGCTAAGTCACCTTATTTTATGGCTTCTTTATTGCCTTGCCTTGCTTGCTGCTATCTCCTGCTAACAAAAACAGTCTATCCAACCCACGTCCTTTTGCCATACCGCATTCTCAGGCAATAACAAAGCTTGATAAATTTATGAACTTCCTCTACTTGGGGCAATGCATTTCCATTTCAGGCCTCCTTCCCCACCAGCTCTTCTGGCAAAATTTCCCTTTGTGGTTCTTAAAGTCTCCATGTGTTTTATAATTTGATCTGGGTAGTGAGCAACAGTGGTAATCACACTGAGATTACTTGTCTTTGCTGATCTTTAAGTGTTTTGTATTCAATTTTGAGGCATAACTTTTGGTGCATTGTCAGTGAGAGAGTTTCTTGATCTCTGTTTCGTGTCCACCAAAAGACCTGAACTGTAGCGTTGACTGTTTTGGGATGTGTGTGTGTGTGTGTGTGTGTGTG
>NW_022974785.1:2137-4481 GCF_012274545.1 Fukomys damarensis | reverse complement strand
CGTTGGTGGGAGTGTAAATTAGTATAACCACTAGTATAATCACTAGGGGAATTTCTTCAAGAAACTAATTATAGAAGTTCTATTTGACCTTACTGATACCTTTTCTGCCTATCTTCCTGAAAAAGTTAAGGACATTATATTACGATGGTGCACGAATATCCATGTTTATAGGAGCCCAACTCACAATAGCTAAATCTTGGAAGCAGCCTAGAGATGTATCAACAGATGACTGGATTAAAAGTTTGGTATAATGAAGTACTTACTACTCAGACATGAAAAGGATATATTTTGAGTCTTATAGGAATGCTAAGTGAAATGAATCAGACATGAAGGTTAACTATCCCTTAGTTTCTCTTATATGAGAAACTTAGATTATACATAATTGAAAGAGCAAAATAAAAGACAACAGCAAACAGGGAAGTAGACTTTGTAGGGATCTTATGGGGAATTTTTTTGCTAGCTACTCCTCAGACAAGGGATTCATTGCTAGAATATATAAATAACTCAAAAAAGTTAGACCCTTTAAACAAAAGATTCAATAAAAAAGGAACAATTTAAATGAATAGACACTTCTAATAGGTGATATAAGACCAATAGTTACATGAAAAATGTTCACATCATTGGCCATTAGAGAAACGCAAATAAAAACAACAAGAGATTCTATCTTACTGCACAAAGAATGGCTATCATCAAGACTCAAGAAACAACAAAGGCTGGTGAGGTTGTGGGATAAAGGAACCCTTTTTCTTTTTTGGTACCAGGGTTCAAAGTCGGGACCTTATGCTCGCAAGGAAGGCAGCAGAGCCACTGAGCTACATCCCCGGCCCAAGGAACCCTTTTTCTCGTTGGTGGGAGTGTAAATTAGTATAACCACTAGTATAATCACTAGGGGAATTTCTTCAAGAAACTAATTATAGAAGTTCTATTTGACCTTACTGATACCTTTTCTGCCTATCTTCCTGAAAAAGTTAAGGACATTATATTACGATGGTGCACGAATATCCATGTTTATAGGAGCCCAACTCACAATAGCTAAATCTTGGAAGCAGCCTAGAGATGTATCAACAGATGACTGGATTAAAAGTTTGGTATAATGAAGTACTTACTACTCAGACATGAAAAGGATATATTTTGAGTCTTATAGGAATGCTAAGTGAAATGAATCAGACATGAAGGTTAACTATCCCTTAGTTTCTCTTATATGAGAAACTTAGATTATACATAATTGAAAGAGCAAAATAAAAGACAACAGCAAACAGGGAAGTAGACTTTGTAGGGATCGGTAGATGATCATTGCCTCCAATTTTGTGCCCCTCTAACAGTTCTTCCCATCATAGTATTCTTTCTAAGATGTGAAACTGCTTGTGATGTCTCGTTATCGACTTGCTTATGGCCCTATTGACTGTAGAATAAAGTTCACAGTCCTTAGCCCAAGTTACAAGGCCTCCATTTCTAGTCTCCTTTACTAACTCTAAATTACTTTCAGGTCCCGGAAGCTTTTCCCTTTTTCCATTCCTCTCATGCTTTGTTAGACTCAGAAGCCATTCTTTATATTCTTCTGGGTCAATTTGAATGTCATTTTCATTTTTATTTTTTGGTACCAGGGATCGAACTTGGGTCCTTGCACTCGCAAGGCAGGTGGCGGAACCACTGAGCTAAATTCCTGGCCCTTCAATGTCATTTTCTTTAGAAAGATTTCCTAATTCTTTGTGACTCCAATGTGTTTTCTACATATTTCTGTCAAGTCCCTTGCTTATGTGTGTTCTGCAAGGTAAACAGGACTCCGTGTCTTAATTTTTTCTCTCCAGAGTTCAGATAGCTGTGCATCACATACATACATAATAATGAGGTACTGTGCTAATATTACAGTATTAAAGTGTCCTTTCTGTGCTAAGTCACCTTATTTTATGGCTTCTTTATTGCCTTGCCTTGCTTGCTGCTATCTCCTGCTAACAAAAACAGTCTATCCAACCCACGTCCTTTTGCCATACCGCATTCTCAGGCAATAACAAAGCTTGATAAATTTATGAACTTCCTCTACTTGGGGCAATGCATTTCCATTTCAGGCCTCCTTCCCCACCAGCTCTTCTGGCAAAATTTCCCTTTGTGGTTCTTAAAGTCTCCATGTGTTTTATAATTTGATCTGGGTAGTGAGCAACAGTGGTAATCACACTGAGATTACTTGTCTTTGCTGATCTTTAAGTGTTTTGTATTCAATTTTGAGGCATAACTTTTGGTGCATTGTCAGTGAGAGAGTTTCTTGATCTCTGTTTCGTGTCCACCAAAAGACCTGAACTGTAGCGTTGACTGTTTTGGGATGTGTGTGTGTGTGTGTGTGTGTGTG
>NW_022974785.1:0-905 GCF_012274545.1 Fukomys damarensis | reverse complement strand
ATAACGAATAACGAATTTGTACTGAAGAAAAATGAAGAGGATTCATCCCCGACCACTCTACTACATGAAGTTCTGCCGACAGGACAGCCATTGCTTCTTTTCTCAGTAACGTTTAGAATTCTATTTAAAAACTCAAAACTTAAGCTGTTTTTCATAAAAGCATTATATTGGGTGTAGAAAGGATGTACCATTATCACTGATACCCAGATGGATAAGGAATGCGTGAGAGCTAATAGGATGTTTTTATTTTGTGTGGTATAAAAAAAGAAGTTAAGGGGCTGAAACTTCTGCTAAAATTCCACCATAAGCTCTTTTATTCTTATGTGTCAC
This sequence comes from Fukomys damarensis, assembly GCF_012274545.1. Classification (NCBI taxonomy): domain Eukaryota; kingdom Metazoa; phylum Chordata; class Mammalia; order Rodentia; family Bathyergidae; genus Fukomys; species Fukomys damarensis. The sequence goes on along the minus strand of NW_022974785.1, from coordinate 575 downwards.
CTGAATTAGTTCTAGCAAAAAGAGAAAGAATATGCTTTACATAATGACACCAACCTTAGTTACTTTTCTCATGGCAGAGACAAAATACCCAACACCCAAAGTGAAAGGAGGAAAAGTTTATTTTATCTCACAGCTTGTAGAAGTTTCAGTCCATACCTGGCTCCAAGGCAGACTGGTATGGTGGAGGGGCCTCACCGAGGAGAAAGTGTTCATGGCAGAGCCAGCGAGAGACAGCACAGCAGCAGCAGCATTCAGTCTACCTGCCTTTTGGGTGGTGTCACCCACACCCAGGGTGGGCCTTCCCGTTACCCACACCCAGAACTACACTAAATCAGTCAGTGGTCTAATTTAGTAACTGCACACCCTTAACCCCAGCATCACACCCTTAACGCCAGCTTCACACACCCTAGATCCGGCCACCTCTGTAAACCCCCATTGTGACCACATGAGGCTTTGGGGGGGCATCTAGACACAAGCTGTATAACAACACCGCATAAAGAGATTTATTTTTTCACACAGTTTTAGGTTAGCGTGACCAAGTATTAAGTAAGTAGTTGGGCAGAACAGATCTTTTA
>NW_022974784.1:0-1000 GCF_012274545.1 Fukomys damarensis | reverse complement strand
TATGGCAGGGAACATAGCTCCTGCTCAGTGCTGGGCCCTAGAGAAGAGTCTGTGACTGAGTCCTCAAGTGCCTGACTGTTCGTGAGCCCATAAAACGCATGCCTTACTCTTCGTGCTGAGCTTGAGCAGGGCTAGGGATTCCCACTGGGTGAGCATTGGCTTGCTGTCGTTTTGGTTCCCACTAAGTAAAGAACATTTCATCAGTCCCACTGAATAAAGATCAGTCCCTGAATAAAGAAAGTAACCTGATACTGGGCAGGTCCAGGGCTCACACATGCATTCTGCCAGACTGTGTGTGTGCTCATCTCACCGCGCAAGGCGTTGGATGGTACAACCAAAGCCCCAATGTGGCTCACCCTGGGAGGCACTGTGAGGTACCCATAAATCACCCTGTGTCTCCAGTCTCCCCAGCCACCTCAGAGCTGTCCCTCATGAAGTAATAACATGTCAAGTAGCCTCAGTCCAGGTCAGATTGGTGGCATCCCCAGAGAAATGGCCACAGGCAGAGAAACGGAGGAAAACATATGCCCAGCCTCCCCTCACCATCGAATCAAAGAAATAAAAACCCTGTCTCTGTGGTGCCTCCCCAGTATTTATGTCCGAGCTCAACAGACACCGCTGGGCAGCAGCCAGTCTGAGTCTTCAGTCCATTATGCTTTTGTGACACATGGTGCCCACCCCCACCCCTCCCCTTATGGCACTTGGTGAATGGGCAGATGCTGCCTCTCCCCACTCTTTGTGGGCAGCCTGTTCTGAGCCATAAACAATGGGAGATAAACCACAGCCCCTGGCAGTACATGCATTCAAGGCCAGGAAGGTGCAGAGAGCCAGCCGGGTGAGCTGGATGGTGTGGCCTGGCCTGGCCTGGTTTAGGTGCCACTCACAGAGAGTCAGGTGCCAGGGCCGGAAGAGATGCCACCCGACCTGATCGCTACGAAAGCTGGGGGGAAATCCTGCCCCCTCCCTCACACCTGTCTCCCCCACGGAGGCCGCTGGCCCC
>NW_022974783.1:4323-20024 GCF_012274545.1 Fukomys damarensis | reverse complement strand
CCTGAGTTGGAGAAAAGCCTTGCATTTGTTGGGTTAAAAAAAGGAGTGGGCTTCAGAAACCCTGAGGTGTGATTGAGTGGCAAAGAGTGCACTGAATGGTGATGGTTTCAAGGAGGGGTTTCTAGGAGAGACGGAAGATAAAAGCCTCAAGCAATTCGGTTAAGGTCTGTATCCTGCGTGAAGATTGTCATGAAAGAATGAAAGAATGGTGTGGGCCTGTGGAGTGAGAAGGAGGAATGGTTTCTGCCTTAGGAACCATTTTATCTTTGATAGGTATGCTTTGATATTGTTGGTGCTTAGAAAAGAAATGAATCAGAGTTTTGCTAGAAAGGGCAAAATATTGACCCTTGAGGGTTGGGATCTGGGAGACTAAGCAGAATGGTCTGGAGTTAGGGCTTAGGCAAGTGTGTGCAGAATGAAGTGCAGATAAGTGATGGGCAGGGAAGAGAACTGAGCCTTTGAGGGTGACACTCATATCTCTGGGAGTCGAGATGTTGTAAGGCTAAGAGGGTGTCATTATGGAATGACTCATGAGGAGCTGCAGAGGAAGAGGAAGAGGTCAGCCACATACTGTGTGATGAGAAGAAGAAGGGTGAAAGGAGAGCAAATTATGGACAAGGGCCTGACTGAAACAGTTGGGGGCTGTCTTAGAAACCTTGTGGCAAGATAGTCTAGATCAGCCTTGGGGACTGACAGGTGACAGGGTCTGTCCAGGTGGAGGCAAAGAGGGGCTGTGAGGAGGGGTGCAGGGAGATAGTGAAAAGGAATCCTTTAGGCCTGAGACAGAGGAGTGAGTGGTACATAAAGGGATAGAGGACAAATGTATGGGAAGGACAATCCTAATGATAGCACAGAGATCTTGTACCAGTCTGTAAGCATGGATCTGGAGTGGAGATGATAGGGATTAAGAGGTGGTGTCATACTAGGTGAGACATAATAGGCTGTCTTCCCCATAAAGTTGGGTCAGGGATGGGATGCTGTCATTGGCCAGGGCAGGGGTGACTTGGCTGGAGAGGGGTAGTAAGCAGTTGTTGGGTGAAAGTCAGGGACAGGGAGAGGTATCCCAGATTCTGGGGTTGAGGTTAGGGGAGATGATAGGACCTGTGGAGGGGGATAAGGAAGGGGAAACCAGTATGACCATAGGGCAGGTTGTGCTCCAGGGACAGTCAAGAGTGGCTGACAACTTGGTTATCTTGTCTCACCCTGAAAGTGGGATGACTAAGAATGAGTGTGGGAGATGTTGACCCACTTGACACTAGATTCGGGGGGTCGGGTAAAGGTCTGAGGACTTCACCGTCAATGTCCACAATAGTAGTTGGGGCCAGAAAGACCAGTCATTGGAAAGAAGGAAGGGTGCGATGAATGGCCCCTGCATTGATTGCCTTCTACTGTAAGAATTACTCAGAGTGTGGCACCTGAGAAGGTATAGAAACCTCTGAGGCCTCCAGGTGGCATCAGTCTTTTGCAACCCCACCAAGGTCTGGGAAGGAGCCAGTTAGGGTTCTCTGGGGTTGTGGTCCAGGAACAGTATGTGCAGCTCCCTGCAGTGGGTAATCCGAACTTCAGTGAGTGCCTCCACAGGAAGGATATGATTTGGAGGTCATCCCATGCTGTGGGCCTTCCTTTTTTCAGTGACCACTCTTGTGGCATTTGAAGCATGGTCCTTGAGTGGCACCTCGAGTCAGGGGCACGCTTGATCCCTTTGTGGTCAACCCAGGCGTTGACTTTGATTGGCTTCTTATGGTAGAAGTCAGCATCTGCAACTCAGAAATGTGCTGCTTTTGACCTTGAAGGCCAAGTTTATTAGCTCCTACTCTGAGATTTGAGGACAAGTCTCCAGTTTTGGTAGTTTTTTGAATGTCTGATGATCCTGATTCATAGCTTTAGTTTGGATCTTCTTGGGGAACAGCAGTAGGGTTCTCTAGAAGTTTGGACTGAAGGTGCCTGTGGTCATCACCATAGGACCAGGTCAGGCAATGTAATCATTTCTGTTAGTGTATAGAGAGTGAGTGGAACTAAGGATGACAGTTAAATCAGCCCAGGTGAGGCTGTATGACTGATCAGGTGTCTAGGGCATGGCTGGATGTCCCTGTTAGACCAGGGAGTCCCTCTGGGGTGGGGCTCTGTCTGTTGGAAGAAGGGGGCCCTTGGGTAGGGCCTCTTACCATGGAATGCAGCCTGATTGGCCAAGCACCGGGGCTCTGAGAGTATGTAGAACTGTGCAATCGTTTTAGTGCTGTGCTGGGATCTAGGGACACAAGGTGTTGTTAGGGAAGCACTGAGATACTGGGGTGTATGGATTACTGAGTTATGTTGGTCACCAGGAGCACAGGCTCAAAGGGGTATGTGGCACTCTAGGGAGTGAGTGGTGAGACAAGCGCAGTGGATGTCACAGTGGCACGGGCATCAAGTATGAGGTCCCAGGTGACCTGAGCCTGGCTCGGAGGGGTAGCAAGTGGGCTCCGCCTGGGCTCTGCCAAGCTGTTTTGTGGCAGGGAGGGAGAGAGCGAGGGATGGAGAGGACTGGGGAGAGTGGTGTGAGCTGGGCCAGGCTGGAGGCTGAGGCTTCTGGGATGGGAGGAAGGACTGGCATGGAGTGCGGGGGTGGGGGGCAGGACACGCTGGACCAGAGTGTCAGGAGAAGCTCTGCGCCTGGATGGGGCAAGACGCGGTGTGACAGAAATAAAGGAACATGGATTTGGACTATTTCCTTTGCTCTCATCATTTCACAGAGCAAGAGCTGAGGAGTGGAGGGCAAGGGATTAAGGGCAAGCTATCATCCAGATCAGGTGTGTGTGGGTGTTGGCAGGAGGCTTGGGTGTCACCCAGAGCACGGGTCCAGCTTGATGCTTCCTTTGTACCTGCAGAGCCCCATGGGGATGGGTGAGAGGAGGGGTGAGGAGTTGGAGTGAGACAAGCAGCACTGAGGGCCAAGGGGCCAGCTGGGCTCCCGGGCACATGTGGAGCCACTGGGGCTGCGGCAGCAGCAGGGATGGTGGTGGTGCATCATGCAGGCCTGCATTGTCTTTGTCGGGCTCTGTATGGACTTTGTCTGTTGCTGGACAACAGGCTAATGTGTTGCCAGCAGTGGCCTCCTCACTCAGGTTGTGTTTCCATGGTGCATGGGTGCTGCTGGGCGAGACTGTGGCCTCTATAGTGATGCGTGCAGTGGCCCTGGTGTCGCTGCCTATTAAGCCGGGTCCCTGTGCTGTGCTGGTGCTGAGTGGGCTGAGCTTTGGGCTGTTAAGGGGGAAAGACTTACACAATCAGAAGTGAGACTGTCTGGAACATGATTTGAGGCACAGTCTCAGGATGAAAGGCTTGGGAAAGGATCCTGAAAGCCCTCCAGGAAGCGTCGCCCAAACATGGGTTTTGGCACAATGTATTAAAAAGTTCAGCAGCCTAGGGACAAACCATGGGGGCATTTTAAGATGGGGAGGGAGCCGAGTAAGGGGAGTCAAAGGGAAAGACTTACACAATCAGAAGTGAGACTGTCTGGAACATGACTTGAGGCACAGTCTCAGGATGAAAGGCTTGGGAAAGGATCCTGAAAGCCCTCCAGGAAGCGTCGCCCAAACATGGGTTTTGGCACCAAATGTATTAAAAAGAGAGAGAGACCACCTGGGCAGGCATTGTGTAGGCAGTGAGGCAATTTATTCACTGGAATTTGAGCAGTCAGAATGTGAAACTGGACTCGGTGTAGAGTGGCAGAGAACAAAGAATTTAAGGGGAAGGAGTAGGGTTATTTCCTTGAAGAATTTGGGGGGATTGACCGGTCACATAGAGATGGGCATGGCTGTAGATGTCATCAGCTTCCTGGCACTGCAGTGCCTGGGACATGATTTACTGTTTCATTCACATCTGCAGCCGAGACTTAATGGCTCTCAGGCCGCACTCTGCTGTGCTTCTGTCCCTTTGATTGCCCAGGGAGGCGACTCACACTCTGGCCAGCATGGCTGCATACCTGCTAGGCGTGCCATATCGTATAACTGACATCTCCTCCCATTGGTCACGTCTGTGTTTATATATGCAGTAGGATTCTTCGTCTCTGGGTTTCTGAATGCCACCTTTTCACAGTTCCATTTCTTCCTTAAATCTGTCATACATTATTGAAATAGTTTTGGTTAGCTCTTCTAATTTGTTATTTGATTCTTCTTTAATGCACTGACAAGTCACTTTATTAATTCTGCTATCTGATTATATCATATTTGAGGTTGCTGAGTTTCTTTGCTTGTTCTTTGGCAATTTTATACAATTTGATATGATATTTGTTTTCCTGTTCTTCAGTGTGGCCCTTAAATCTCCTTAGGTAGATTTTGGAGTTTTTAAAGGCATTTTATTGCCTTGTTTCTCTCTCTCTCCCTCTCCCTCTGTGTGTGTGTGTGTGTGTGTGTGTGTGTGTTACAAATTGAGTTAAAAAAGTAGGGGGAAAAGTCTTTGTTGTTTGTGTAAGTATCTCTTTAGTTTGGTTCTGATTTCCAAAGATTTCATCTTGGCTTTATTCGTCAGGAGGTATTATCTACCAATTCAACCAAAGAGAGAACTGATGTTATAATAGAATCAGCAGGTCCAACCATACCTTAATCACGAATATTAAAACTTGTTTTGGCAAATTTATCCTTTTATCAATGCCTCTGACAAATACTATATTGCTACTAGCAGTTAGTCTGAAAAGAAGAGAAAGGGAAAAGGAAGGAGGTAAATCAGTAAGTGAGGGAGATAAGAGAAATACAAAGGGAAAAAATAGGTCAGGAATTGTTGGAATTATTTTTAAAATTGGGGTAATGGACTAGTATTTAGAGGGTGTTTCAGGAGTATTTGCAGTGGTGGGAGCAGGAATGCAGAAGGAGGGAATGACAGAGACTGAGGGAAGAGCTGAGCTTGGCAGAATCTGTCATTGTACTTGTAGTTGGGTTTTGTTTTGTTTTGTTTTGGTGCAGGGGCTTGAGCTTGGGACCGCGATCCTGAAAGGCAGAAACCCCTGAGCTAAATCCCTGGCCCTGGGTCTTTTTTTTTTTAACCCTCTAAGCACAGTTTTGATAAGGATTACTGTGCCCTGACCAAGAACTGTACTATTTAAGTTAAAGCACTGGCCAATTCTTAGTCTCTTTTGCACACACACACACACACACACACACACACACACCATATGAATGGAGAAGAGGAAGAGAGAGAAAATGAGAAGATAAGAAAATGGGGGCAGAGTGCTTCCCTTGCCAGTGCAGGATGGTCAATCATGGGCAGGATATCATATTGTCACCCACCTCCCCAGAATCTAGGAGAACAAAAGGATAACATCTGTTCTAGTTTGGTTCTGTTGTATCTCCTTTTCTCCTCAGTGTCTGCCATTCCATTTGCTGAGTGGTTTGTTGAAGTTTATCTGGTGGCTTATATAACTATATGTAGGTAATGTAAGTCCAACTAATCTCCTTCCTTATGCAACAATTTTACTCAGCTCTTGGCCACCTGCTTTAATGGGTATACTTGAATTTGAAAGTGTCTCAATCCAAATAAGGTGTTTTTAAAAACCAATATTAGGTCTGTTTATGAGGACCTTGAATAAATTAGTTTAACTGTACAGAAGAGGAAATATAATTTTCAAGATAATGACAGATTGGAAAATGTTTCTACATTCACATTTTTTCAATCTAAATGCAAATGATTTCTAACAACATATTGACTTATATTTGTCCTCAGATTAAATTTCAAAAGTACTAAGAACAATAAACATATCAAAGTAATACAAAGCATTTGGACAATGTTTATCAATAAATGAAGTTTTGGACATCAAAGTATTTTATTTTCTGATTAGTCTTATTTTGTTTTACAGTGTAATTTGTCATACAAGTCTCAGTCTTATCACAGCTATTTCGCTGCTGAGATTTTTTAAATCAAATAATAGATTGAAGCGAATATAAATGAATAATTTTCTTGCAGCTGTGAGCAATTATAGACAATACTATTCACTGTTGATAAAATTCTTTGGTTCGTACTTTATGGTCATCTGAAGATATTAAATACTGAACTGATGAAGCTATTGTTTCATTAGATAATAGTACATTTTCTAAAGACAACTGATTATGGAAACTATGAGAGTACATTTCTATAATATCCAAACCACAGATGATATAAATGGCATTTTGATGTGACCCATTTAGCTTAAATTTACTTGTGTTTTTAATAGCAATAGAAAATTATCATGATTGTAATTCTTTTTTTGCTTTCTTTCATGGTGCTTTTCAACCATCACTAAAACTTAAGTTATAGTTTTCGAATTGGTACCTTCAAAATAACTTTGGAAATTGAGGAATTATTGTGGCTATTCTGGAAATAAAATATTACTAAAGTATTTTATACAAGGCCTGGTCCCATGAGATGATTTTGAAAAAAAAAAAGGAATCCATCATCAACTTGTGTTGGAAATTCACACACACTGCACTTAATTTTTAATTAATAAATTAGTGTATCACAGGGTCTTATATGACTAGTAATAAAGAAACATTTTAATCTTATTACTCCAACTTTCCCCAAACTTATTTGACCATAGGATACTTTATAGTAGTAATAACTAATATTCTGTGAAAATGTTCATTTTGCAAAAACCAGGGAAAACCTTGATTCATTGTGTGGGAAAAATGAGAGCTTCAGTTTTTGTGTGTCTGAAAAATGCTGAAAGAGACAGTGTCCTCTTCACCAGGCCTTGGTCTATCTATACTAAGCACATCATCTTTTAATGGAGATACAGAACACAGGCAAATAACAAAAACAAAAACAAAACCATGCAAATATGCCGGAAAATTAGGTAGAGATGATCATACTCATATAAAAGACAATTTATTTTAATTTTTAAATAGTTTTAGGAAGGAGTGGAAATACTAAAAAGATCAACTTAAGGATAATATGGAGTTATGAAGTAATACACTTTATTATAGAAGAATATAAAATACTCACCCATAATAAATGACTAGTATATTTATTTATACCATTTAACCTTTTCAGTAAAGTTTTATATGGAAACTAAATTATTCTATTTTTCAAGTATTCCTCCTGATTACTTTGGGAATTTCAAATGCATTTAAAGACTCAGATATGTAAGAGTTGACATAATATCTTCTTTTCAAAATTTTGTTTCTGTCTCTGCTGAACACAGTGTTAGAAAGACAACCACAGAGATGAGAATGGTGCCTAATTGGGTTTCATTTTCAGTGGAGCATGGTATTGCACACTTCTTCCAAGCTTATGAAACATCACTGCCAATTGTATGAAGAGAATCAGAGGAGGTGTCTGGGAACAGGACTGTTGTGTACTTGTGTGTGAGAGATACATGCACACAGTAACATATCAGATTTAATAGAACTTAGAGAAAAGCAATAGCATTTTCCCTCATTTCTTCAAACTTCCAAAGACAAACTTTTATAATTATTCAAGGGTGGGGAAAGCAGAACGCATGGATTAATTTTCTTTGTGTGGTTTTTAAAGCCATGATCTCTAGTTTTCGCAAAATAAAACATTCTTGGCATAGAAGAATTCCTTGAATATTTTGTTTCATGACTAATAGAATTATTTGATTAGATTTTGCCATATTTTAATTAGTACCATTATGGTCTCATACAGTTAACTGCAACTTTTATTGTTTTAAATTGTGTTAAAATGCACAGCATATAAAACTTAATTGTGTGCAGTTCAGTGTCGTTACACATATTCAGATGGTGTGCTGTTGTAACCACCACTTATCAGTGGAAACTTTTCATTTTGCAAATCTTGAATTTCTCCTTGCCTCTTTTTGTCACAGTTCTGACTTGCTACTCTGTTAGTTGACAGAGGCATGATATATAGATTAGTGGACTCAGCCGAGGGCAAGTAAGTAGGACTCCTGCCTGTGCCTGTGTTGCCACCCAAATACCTGTTTCATTTCCCTATGATATTTCCTCTTAAAAACAAGCATGAAGCATAGTGGGGTGTGATAGACAAAAGAATGCTTCAGCTGCACCTCTAAGTCAACTGAAGGTAAGGTTAAGTCAACAGGTTTAGCAACAATCAGAATTTTGGTAGCAGTGTATTCTGAGTGTTTCAGATTTCTGTGCTGCACTCTTCAAAGAAGTACTTTAGAGCTCTAGAAAGTTGTTTAAATTCACTTACCTCTGAATAAAAGAAATAACAAAAATTCAGAAAAACGTGAATATGAGTAACTTCAGTATCTTGATAAAGGCATTAAACCTAAGACCTATACATTGTTTTTCTTTAAGGAAGGAAGACAAAGATATTAATGATTATCACACCTTTTTAACAAAGCACAGTGCATAATTCATTATTAGTATCCAAAGAGAGAATACCTATGAACACAGGTGAAAAGAAAAGAAGTCCAGAGTTGAAGTTATCTTAAATTGTGGATTATAATATCCCATAGCATTTAAAAATAAAAAGCCCAGAAACTATTAGAAATAACAAAAAATTCACAATTATTAGATATAAGAATGATTAGCAGTAGCCTTTTACAAAAAATAATAAACATAAGTCCAACTTGTAATAGGAGTAAAGTTTCTGGAATTAACCAAGAAAATAATTTCTATAAAAATAATTTTAAAATTCTAATATGAATACAGATAATGATCTGCATAGTTAAAGAGCTATCTTTGGCTTTTTTTGGTGGGGGGTACCAAGGGTTTCACTCGGGAGCTTGCACTTGTGAGATAGGCAGCAGAACCACTGAGCTAAATTCTTGGCCCTGTCTTTGGTATTTGAGTAGGATTACTTTATGAAATACTGTATCAATTTTTTTAATCTATAAATTCAATTGCACTTAAGATGTCAATTGGTCTTTTTGAAGAAACTGATAAACATGCTGAAGTGTATGTAAAAATGAAAGTACTTCAAAACCAAAGAATTTAAGAATATTGAAGAAAAAAATTCCCATACCCATCATTAAAATGTATGACGAATCTATATTAATAAAAACACTGTGGTTTTTTGCAAGGCAAATGGATTATGAAATAAAAAATAACACCCATGAAACTCAAAAATATATCGATACATATATGAATACAGTTTATTGTAAAGTTGTCATCACCAATTGGTGAGTAAGGAAAAGTAACTTAGTAGAACATAGGGAGAACAGTGACACATTTACTGAATAAAATAAGATTAGATCTTTACAAAATACCATACAGAAAGATGGAATCCAGATGGATCAAACACTGAAATAGAATATCTTTATCCAAAGTTTATTAAGGTATATTCTCTCATATTTACAAAGATATCAGAAGAAAATTTAGAGAATGCCATGATAATTGAAAACATGGGGAAATATTCTACTAAAAAATCATAGAAGTATAATCAATAGGACAAAAAATTCTAGGTTTTGTTATGTAAAAATGGATTCCAGTTCAACATTAGACATTCTAGGTAAACCTAAGCAGATGATGGAAGGAAGAAAGATCTTCAGCATTTGAAAGTGACAGAAGCTAAAATCTGAAGCAGGCGAGTAGTTTATGAACTTCTGTGTAGAACAGTACATGGAACTGAGAAAGAAAAGGGACAAGTCATATGAAATTAGCTTTTAGGTATCTTGATTACTGCTTATTTTGCTCTTCTCCAGAGAAATTCATTCTACTGCAGAAAGGTTCAAATGTCTTCTTAAGCTAAGCATCTATTGGTACATTGCTATTATTAGAATATAAAGATGTTAATATTTTAAACCTAGAAGGAATAATAATTATTATTATAACAAAAAAATGAACTCCCTATCACATAATCTGGCAATTATGTGATAAACACGAGATTGATTTTGTTGATGAAGTTTTCTGAAAAGACTCATTTGAGTTATATTTGTGTTTTCAGAGGAAAGGATAAATGTATTTTATACAAATATTTGGCTTGGGAAATAATGTAGTCTCAGGTTTCATCTAAGTGTAGACCTCACAATTTTCCCTTGAGGCTTAAACAAATACTACACAAGTGGAGGCTCTTCTAAAATGTTATGTTTTGAAGTGAATTTCATTAATGGCTTCTAGTGATAATTTATTTCTCCCTTTATGCACAAGTGTCTTCTCATACAAATAATAGATAGCTTATTTGCATATAAATGGATTTTAGCATTTGCTGAAGCAGGGACCAAATATGTTTCTTTCCCCTCCTTTGGACATTGTTAAAGAGGAAAAATACAGAGAATGACATTTTACAATAATTATAAACCAGAGTTTATAATAAAATTTTTCATCAAAAAATTTGCAATCACTGTTTTTAGTGGTATAATTCTAATAAAAGATCTTAACCTCTATTAAAATCATAAAGAAAAAGAGTCTGCAGTTTTTTTCACTTGTGCTTTGGTATGCCTATGGTTAAAAAGAAACACCTCTTGATATTGCTTAATAAAAGATTTACTATGACCCTCTCTATATTTTCTAATCAGTTTTTGCTCTTTCTGATAAGATAGCATATTATTTTTTTTAGAAAATAAGTGTAATTTCTATGGCCACAAAAGGTATGTTTGAAAAACATAATTATTACTTAAATTTAAAAAATTATTGTAGTGTATTACCATTAATACCTCTCAAAGTATTACTTCCTATCCTATACCATTCTTGCCATTTTCTGCCAGGTTCTATAGTGGCTGCCTCAATGTTCTGAATTGATTCAAAATGTTTATTGTTCATGATCGTTTTGACTTTGGGAAACATCCAGAAATTGCATGGTATGAGATCTGGTGAATAAATGAGTAAAGACACATCATAATGTTTTTACAAGCCTGCATTTCTGTTGGTTGGCATTCGGTTGTGCCAATATATGTATATATTTGATTTCACCTTGAAAAAGAGACACGTGAAAGAACTACTAGAACTGCGTCAGAAAAGGGCAGGAACAATGGGATGAGTGATTGCAGGGTATGGAAGTTTTCTGAGGGGATTTGGTGGCAACGTGTCTCTTACTGTAATACATTTTAAACATTTAAGCATTCACTATGATATTTCTATCTTATCTCATAAATCTGTTATTTCTGAGATGCTTATGGTAGCTGTTTTAGTATTTTCAGTTAGAGGTACAGAAGTGCTAATCTTCCAGTTGTTATATGGTTAAAAATATTAAAACAAACATTATAGTGTGTATTTTCTTTCTAAATAAATCTTACACTGTGAAGACGTTTTGCGGCTGCTTTCATTTTGTTCAACTAAAAATGGTCATTAGTGGAGCAAAAAAGAAATCATTTCATTTCTTGTATTTGCTTCTTGACTTTCATGTGATATTTGCTCCTTGACTTGAAATATTTCTATTCTATGGTATTATCTACTTCTGTGAGTAGTAGGCTTCACCTTATAACACACCTTCAGGAAATTAAGATAACAGCTGCTCTCTGGTAGGTATGAGTTCTGTTAATGTTTGTTTTTCTGACCAGTGGAGGCCACGCAGTGTAAAATGAATAATGGCTTCAACTTTCCATAGTGACAGCAAACATGACCATTGTATTTGAGCTGTTCTCTTTTACTTTATTTCTTTTACTTGCAGAAATAGCATTTTCATTTCTTGGCATATGTGCTTTCTAGGTTAGTGAGACTATGCCTTAGGGTCGAGAGACATTTTGAAGCATGAAACCAAGATGGAATCCTAAAAAAAAAAAAAAAATAGTGGTTAAGATTCTGTTTTTAAACCTGTACATTTTCAGTATCATGGTAATTTTTTGGCCAATTTAAAAAGTGAGAGAGAAAATTGTTCCTCAGAGAACATACACATTTATTCTACCACAGAGAGGCAGCCTTCACCAATAGATGGGATGTAGGATGAGTGGCTTCCAGGAAAACAGCATTTCATCTTAGTTTTAAAAAATTGCTATAGAGTAAGCTTAGAAAATAGCAATTGTGTGACAGACTTGACCCTTAGCGGTGTGAAAAATATGAAGATTTGAAGACAACTTGGTTTTTAGAATTGTGACATTTGAGTTTTTTATAATATCTGAAATATAAGTGGAGTATAATAAATTTACCCACTTTTGTTATGAAAGTCAGTTAACAATCTAAGAACAAAGTCCCAAAATTTATCAAGTGCACTACAATTTATTCAGTGTCCTAGATCCATTTCAACTGTTGAGATGTTCTTGTAGAAGCATAACATTCTCATTTAATTAGTCTGATATTGTTGTATTAAGTTGATATTTCTGGAGGTGCTAGAGATTAAGAATTCAAGAGTGAAGCAATAAAAAGAATTGTTAAAAGAATAAAGCAAAATCATACCTCTGCTATTTAAACAAGTTTCCTATAAAATATAAATAATTTTTCCATCCTCTTCTCAGAATGTGTCAAGGAATAAAATACTTTTAGATGGGAGGGAGGGATTGAATGGAGGGCAGGGGGATGGGGGAACAATAAGAACCAAAATTAGATACAGATAAAAATTTCTAACAATGCATGTCATTATACTGTATACCTTAAATGCACCAATAAAATTCATTTTAAAAAACTTGAATAATTTGGTCCTTACTCATTACATAGCTTGATGAAAGCTGACTAATTTCTATAGGCCATTTTATCCCTCTTTTACAAATATGAAAGTAAAGCTTAATACAGTTTAGAGAATTTAGCAAGGCCACATGTGTTGCAGGGGAAAACTTGAACTTGAGATTCAATTAGATAAAATTAGATAAAATTCAATTAGGCTTAAGATTCAATTAGATAAAATAAATAAAATAAAACAGACATGAAAATACACTTATTCTTGTCAAAATTATATCATTCACAATTATGAAATAAGTTTTAGAAATTTGTCCCACAATTGAAGTAGTATGACATGTCCATGATGAAATTTATGCTGGATTACAGACATCTACTGTGAAGCAAATCTTTGCTATCTTCATCATACCGGTGTCTATTAATATCTTTTCACTCCAGTAACAGTTTTTCTAAATGTATTTAAATCATTTACATGCTGTACCATCTAAATATTCTTCTAATAATATAACTAGAAATGTGATATAATGTTATCCATTTCATGGAAAGTTGCTAAAAAGAAAGTAAAACCCAAGAATGGTGGTTAAAAGTTTAAACTCACTAAAATAGATTCTAGGTAACTCATAGATTAACACTTCTTGGAATTCAGCTCAGCGTTTATTGAAGCTCTACCATGGGCAGCTAGGAATGTGATAGATTAAGATAACACTGTAAGAGAAATTCCTGTCTCATCTAGAGTTTCAGAAGGTTTATTTTCTAAATCTCTTGTTCTTGACATTATTCAAGAGAAAAAAGATTTAATGTTTAAATATATGTATTAAATTGTAGTTTAGAGGTCTAAAGAAATTTGTTTTGTTGAAATTGTGCTATCTTGGTTGACTTTGAAACTTTGAAAGTATAAATTTGGCATGGATCAGATAATCTACATTTTAATGTGAATTTGGATGATTCTATGGTCCATGAGCAACACTTGGAGAAAGATTAGTTGAAAAGAGATGATGCTGTTTTTTGTTTTTTGCCTGACATTTCAAACTGTATAACGAATAGTTTAACTAAAGACCAGTGGGCTGATGTTTTCAAAGGTGTAGGAGGGCAGTGAAGAAGACTATGGGTGGTCAGAGGACAGCCCGATGAGGAAACCTTGAACCACTTGAGGTCAGTGTGAGCCACATTAACATTTTCCTTTAAAACAGCTACTGTTATCAGCGTTGATTAAAGGCAGAAATCCTGCCAAATTCGCACATTATATGTTTATTATTCCATGAATAATGTTAGATAATATTTCTATTATATGTTTACAGGACCCCAGTAGGCAGAGAATGCTCTTTGGGTGAAGAAAAAAAATCTTCCTTAGATTTAAATCTGTATATAATTTTGGTTTAGTAAAATGGAACATAAAACTTCCAGAAATATTTGATGGTTAACCTATTAGTATTTATTTATTTATTTTAAAATAATATAACATAATGATTATAATGAATAAATAATATAAATAAAATAATAATAATAAAATACTTCCATCTAAAGAATATAGTTTGATCTATGACATGATGCCTTACAAAGATATAACATCATCCCAAGTTTTATATATACTATTCCTAGAGATATGTGCAGTATTGAAAGTGAATGCTCTGCTGACTTCAGACTGAGTGTTGAAATAATGATGATATTTTAAGAGAACTTCAAATATATGTTGAGACTTAATCTACTTTTTTGCTTAGGGAATTTGTTGGCATACAGGCTCCACATTTTAAAAAAATGAACATTAAAATATAACCAAAATTCATTTATGAAAGAAAACCTTGTTACTAATATTTGAGGCCAATTGCACTGGTTTATCTACCTTCAAGACAATTTCAGATATTATTATTATTAGATAACTTTGTTCATTCGTTAATATAATTCATTCAGATGTTTATATATTCATATGTAGTGTTTGTACAGAGTGCTTCTAGGTGAGAGGTGATTATCCTTTCTTCCAATTTGTTCTTATAATTAATGCAGCAATTGGGTTATGCTTAAATTTTAAAAATGGTGAAGGTCATTCATATTTACTTAATATACTTATATCATCAGAGAATAAATATACCTTTTTAATAGCAATTTTTCAAACCCTTCATTTGACAGGTCTTATAGATGTACAGTTTTGATAAGCATGTACTTAGAGGTACACAGATGAAAACACTGCTCTCTGAAGAGATATTTCAGTCAAACCAAATCTATGTGATTTTGTACTTAACTGTCATAGCAGCGACAGCTCTATTGCTTAATCAGTGCTTGGAATACATGTTTTCATAAGAGTGCGAGTTAGGTAGACTCCAATAAAGCATTTCTCAGTCTACTTAGTTGGAGTACAATGTGACAGTCTATTTGTCAGGATTGTTTTGCCAGTAATTCCCAGATGTTCTGTAGTAATGTCAAGATAACATTGTTAAGTATTTAAAAATTAAATATTTAAATAAATATTTGGAGAGTAAGCGTTCTTATTTCTTTTTTAAAAAATTAATTTTATTGGTATATTTTAGGTGCATATTCATCATTGGATATTTGTACCTTTACATAAATATATCTTGATTCTTATTATTTCCCCATTCCCCTGCCCTCCCTTCAACCCCTCCACACCTATTTACAAAGATTTAGTTTCCCTTTTTTAATTTTCTCATGTTAATTCTATTTCCTTCTTTCTTTTCCCCTACTCCTACCAGTGCCCCTTCCCCTTTGCACCTTTCTTTTCCTATTTTACATTATCTATTTTTACATTTTGATCCTATTTGCACTTTCAGTTTCTCACACCAGAGAATACACCTATTCTGTATTTACACGTGTGTCCTATTTATTTCACTTAAGAGTATGGCCTCAATCTATTTAGCTATAAATGTTTCTAGTTTCTCTTTCTTTATGGCTGAGTAGTACTCCATTTTATTAAAAAGAAAAACCACACAACTTCTTTATCCAGTCACCAGTTGATGGGCAACTGGGTTATTTCCAAGTTTTAGCTATTATAAATTGTACTGCTATGAATATGGGTGCACACATATTCTTGTGGTATTATTCTTTCAATACCTTGGGGAAGATACCCAGCAGGGACATAGCTGGGTCAAATGGAATCTCTAGTCCTAGTTCTTTGAGGTATCTCCATGATGATTTCCACAGTGGTTGCACCAGTCTACACTCCCACCAACAATGGAGTAGGGTTCCTTTTTCCCCACAGCCCCACCAGCATTTGTTAATGGTTGATTTCTTGATAGCAGCCATTCATTCCTTTTG
>NW_022974783.1:0-2321 GCF_012274545.1 Fukomys damarensis | reverse complement strand
TTTTTTTTTTTTTTTTTTTTTTTGGTACCAGGAATTGAACTTGAAACCCTTGTGCTTGCAAGGCAGGCAGCGGAACCACTGAGCTAAATCCCTGGTCCAAGTAAAACAATGATGATAGAACTATTTGAATCAAAGTAATCAAACTTTTTAAATTTGGGACTTACCTACCAAATCTCCTGTGGTAATTTCCACAGGCATTATAGAATACAGTGGATTTTTTTGTTTTGTTACTGGGGATCGAACTTAGGACCTCGCACTTGGGAGGCAGGTGTTGGAACCACTGAGCTAAATCCCCAGTCTATAGAATACAATTTGAAACATTGGTTTAAAAAATAAAATTCTTGCTGGGCATGGTGGCACATGCCTGTAATCCCATCACTTGGGAGGCTGAGGCAGGAGGATCGCTGTGAGTTCGAGACCAACCTGGGCTACATAGTGAGTTCCGTTTCAGTCTCAACTACATAGTGAGACCCTGTCTCAAAACACCAAAAAAAGAAGAAGAAAAAAAGAAATAAAATTCTTGTTTAGGATTTAGCCCCATTCTACTCAAACAGTATTTACTACATCCAACTATTTTATTTAAATTCTATTTTTGTGCTTGGTTTCTATACTATTTAGTACCTGGAATGCTTTTAAATTGCCATTTTGCTTTTAAAAATCCAATTTCTATTTATAAATGCACCCAAGCAGTATCTCCTCACTGAACATGTGAAGGAATATTTGGGAATGGAAGGAGGTGAGAATCTTATTTTGTGATACACGTGTCTTGAGGAAATACTGTTTTCTTTCTAAGCTTTCCCCACTTTTTGGAAATTACACCTATAATACATTTAATTATTAAGAAAATAGAGGTTACTGTTTTATGCCTACATTGAATTATTTTAACCATTCAGAAAAAAATGGACACAAGATTATTGCTTATATTATATATTAAGAACATGAACCCAATAATATCTATAGGACCAAAATCAATAATTTTTAAACATACATTACTACAATTTTTATTTTTTTCTCTTAGGGCCTGCAGCATACAATCCTGTTTTCAAGAAATCTTGCCCCATACCTTTATTTTTTAAATCATCAAAGCATTTTGAAGATTCTGGTGAGGTCACTCCCGGCCCGGCAACATATGAGGTTTGTCAGTCTTTTCACTCCCAGCCATGACACAAGAATGGAATGGTTTTCACTAAGCATTGAAGATGAATACATTAAGTTCTATCCATACATTTTTCATAGTATTTACTTAAAGAACACATTTTTGAAGATCTATTTTGACATTTTTAAAATAATTATTAATTGCTTAGAATTAATAACTTGTTTATGTGTAATGTCATCTGTATCATTGGTGTATATACTTTATTTACATTCCTGCAAGATTTAAATTTTAGTTGTTTAAGATGTTAAAATATCCTTCTATTTATTGACATAATGAGTTTATTAGAAGGCTCAGAAGAAAGCCCGTGAGCCCAACAAAATTGGGTATTGATGTTTTATTTTAATAGATATAGATAGTGTAGTTTAGATTCATAAAAACATCAGGTTTTCTTTAAGTGATGGGCTAATTGTAAGAAAGAGGTCTATATAAACCTGTAGGGCTTTAGAGATTATGTTTGCAATATATTTTAATTTCTTTTTGTAGAGTTAAGATGAAATATGTCTCTCATTTCTACCCTACTATTGAAAATGAAATGATTTTGAGTGGTTTGTAGTAATTACTTTAAGCGATAATGCTGAGTACAAAAATAAAACGAATATTATTGTTGGGGTTAGATAATGACACACTTATTTTTCCTAAATACATGTTTTATGTTTATTTAACATGTCATCATCTCAAAATTTTTCTTAAATTCTGTCAGTGGTAAGTTTAGGATACAATATCACAAAATAAAAGAAAAAGAATGAATAATCACAAAGTTGATACTTACTGGCTGTTAATTGCTCCAAATGATGACCAGTAATGCCTTTTGATTAAGCCTAATCAGCCTTATTTTATCTAATTTCACTTCGGAGTGGGTGTGGGGGACTCTGTTAGATTCTGACTGCTATAAAAGGTCAGTGTCAAAGAAGGATCCTTCATGAGTCTATAGGACTTGGGCTGAAAGAGTGCACAGCCTGCAAACAGGGCACTGGCTGGGACTAGACAAAGTTTATAACAGTTTTATTTTGTATTTTGTTTGTTTTGCTTTGTTTTATTGGTGTATGTTCATAATATATGTTATTTTTTATTGTTTTTGATCACTTTATCTTCCCTCCCTAACCTCCCCCCTTTTTTTGACCCCTGTCCTCATCTCCAAAAAGTCTTTTTGTTTCCTACCACCTCT
>NW_022974782.1:0-1480 GCF_012274545.1 Fukomys damarensis | reverse complement strand
GTTTCTGCACCTGGGTGTCGGTGTGCGAATTTCCTGGTGAGATTCAGCATGATATTCCATCTTAGGCTCAGCCCGAGTGGAGGATGTTGAGGACCGCCCTCCAGGAAGGTAGGAATCAGGTGGTGGGTTAGGATTAGGCTAAGCACAGGTGAGCACGACACGGAAGGAATTCACATAGCAGAGAATTTGGGCGTGAAAGGAAAGGTGAGGGCAGTGACTTTTGTGAAGCTAGGATGTGCCGCGGCTTTCCCTTGGAGCGGGGCCATGCCGCCTTGACAGAATCGGGAGTGATGGGCCATCGCCTAGCGTTAGAGCTACAATTAGCTGTTCGAACGGCTACCCCTTTGGACTCCCCGTGTAGTGCAGTGTGTGACGGAGGGTAAGGCTTCGTGTTCACTTGAGCCTGAGTTTTCGGAATGACGTAGGAATGTAAGTCCCTCCTCCAGGCTCAGGGATAGGGTCAGGGTTAGACGGAGGATTCCGGAGAAGGATAGCTTTGGAATTTCGCTACCTGGGGATCGGGCTGTGGGTTTCCTAGTTAGTGTCAGCATGACATGGCACCTGAGGCTCAAGCACAGGGGAGGATTTCAAGTGCCGCCCCAGGGCAACCTGGCAATCAGGCTGTGGGCTAGGTTTAGGGTTAGGATTGGTGAGCATGACCCGGATGGAGATCGCCTTCCAGGTAGTTTGCCTGTGCAAGGGAAAGTGAGGGCAGCACCTTTCTTGAAGGTGGGGTCAAATGTGTGTTTCTGGGGACCTGCCCATGGAGGCCTGGCTATAGTGGGCAGCAACGGGCCTTCGAGGAGGTTCAGTGCTCGATGTCCGGGACAGAATAGGCCCCCCCGCTTTCCTCCCTGAGTAGTGTCCAGAGCGTTGGACGGTGGGTTTCGGTGTTAGGTGGACGTCCAGGCTGAGGAATGACGTAGGAGTAGAAGTCCCTCCTCTCGGGTCAGGGCTGCTGTTAGCAGTGGGGATAGACAGGATTCCGGTGGGTGATAGGCTGGCAGTTTCTCTCCCTGGCTATTCGGGTGTGGGTTCCCTAGGTGGTAGCGGCATGGGATTGCGCCTTAGGCTCAGCCCCAGTGCCGGATTTGAAGGACCGCCTGCGGGGAGCTTATGAATCAGATGGTGGCTTAGGGTTAGGGTTAGGGTTGGTGAGCGTGATCTGGAAGGTAGTCGCCTACCGGGTAGTTTGCCTGTGCGAGGGAAGGTGAGGGCAGCGCCTTTCACGAAGGTGGGATGCACTGGGTATTTCCAAGGACCCGCGCCTCGCACCGCAGTGCCAGTGGGTAGTGCCGGGCCAGCGAGTAGGGTGAGAGCTCCATGATGGGGACGGGACAGGCTCCCCATTCCACTCCCCGCGTCGCGTCGTCTACATTTCGGGGTCCGGGGGATCCTGTTCATGTGACCTTCAGTTTTCGGAATGACGTAGGAAGGTAAGTCCCTCGCCCCGGGGTCAGGCTGAGGGTGAGGGTTAGGA
>NW_022974781.1:0-3519 GCF_012274545.1 Fukomys damarensis | reverse complement strand
TCTCAGAGGTGAACTAAATTTTTAAAAAAATAAATATAGAAGAACTTGGAATGGGTAGTGGGTGGGAAAATAAACTCTCATGGAAAAACAAAGCAAAGAAAGAAAGAAGAGAAAGATAATCCTTGGAAAAACTTACCTGTTTTGATTTGAAAACAGACAAAATTTAGGTGGTTTTTCTATAGTTTATTTTATTATCATTGTTCTACCAGATTTACCAATGACATGAAACCAGAAAATATTTCAGATACTGCCAAATTTGTTCTCCTGGGGTTGTCAGATGATCCACACCTACAGCCCATCCTCTTTGGACTGTTTCTGTCCATGTACCTGGTCACAGTGCTCGGGAACCTGCTCATCATCCTGGCTGTCATCTCTGACTCTCACCTCCACACCCCCATGTACTTCTTCCTCTCCAACCTGTCCCTGGCTGACATCTGCTTTATCTGCACCACAGTTCCAAAGATGATTGTGGACATCTCAACTCACAGCAGCGTCATCTTCTATGTGAGCTGCTTGATGCAAATGTCTCTTTTTATCATCTTTGGATGTATGGATGACATGCTGCGAATGGTGATGGCCTATGACCGCTTTATGACCATCTGTCACCCTTTGAGGTACAATGTTATCATGAACCCCAAACTTTGCTGGCTGCTGGTTCTGCTTTACTTCATCATCAGTGTCCTTGATGCCTTGTTCCTCACCTCCATGGCACTGCGGCTGTCCTTCTGCACAAACCTGCAGATTTCCCACTTTTTCTGTGCAATGGATCAACTTCTCAAGATTGCCTGTTCTGATATCCTCATCAATACCATCATAGAGTATTTGGTGACAGGACTGCTGGGTGTTGTTCCTCTCTCTGGGATAATTTTCTCTTACACTCAAATTGTCTCTTCTGTCCTGAAAATCCCATCAGCTGGTGGAAAGTATAAAGCTTTCTCCATTTGTGGGTCACACCTAATAGGACTTTCTTTATTCTATGGCACAGGTTTTGAGGTGTACCTCAGTTCTACAGGTGCTCAGTCCCCCAGGAAGAGTGCAATTATCTCAGTGCTGTACACTGTAGTGACCCCCACGATGATCTCCTTTATCTACAGCCTCAGGAACAAGAATATGCTGAGGGGTTTGGGGAAATTCATCTTTAGGATAACATCTTTCCTTTCATATGTCAGATGCTTATACTACTAGAATAAGTCAAAGAGAAAAAGGTAATGAATGATTTGTAAGATTCACCAGTGTCTTTGACTATACCTGAGCAGAGATCAAAGGGTAAAGGATAACAATTGTGAAATCAGACTACTTGAGTTTAAATTCCAGCAGTGCTATCCCATATCTATGTATAATGGTTTGATATAAAATTTCCTCTAAAGGTTCCTGCATTTAAAGTTAGGCCGATTTGAGGGTGATTGGATAACGCAAGTGCTGTATTCTGTATTGTATTATTCCACTGAGGACTTCAGGACTAGTATGCTGATAGAAATCTGGCTCTGGTTGGAAGATGCTGTTCACTGGAAGTTTGACCTGCAATGTACATCACCCTTCCAGTTCTTCTCTTTACTCTGCTTCTTGGCCACCACTATGAGAGAAGCTGTCCTCTCTTAGACCACTCCACCATGCCCTTCTTGCTGTGGATCCGCATAACCCTGGACTGAAACATTTTAAGTCTGTGAGCCAAAATAAACCTGTCCTACTAGCAAAGGAAACAATATAGCTGAGAGATGAAATACAGAATGAGAGAACATAACTGCAAACCCCACAATTGACAAGGGGTTAATATCCAGCATATATAAAATTACCAAAAACTGAACATTAAAAAATGTAAATGGATAAGGATCTGAACAGACATTTCTCAAAAGAAGAGAGAGGTGGCCAATAGATATATTAAAATTGCTCAATCTTTTCTTTTCTTTTTTTTTTAACCAGGGATTAAACCCAGGACCTTGTGCTTATGAGGCAGGTGGTGGAACCACTGAGATAAACCTTTGGCACAAAATGTTCTCCAGATTGCTCTTTTTATTTTTATTTATTTAATTGCAGGGATCAAACTTGGGTCCTTGTGCCTGCAAGGCAGGTAGCAGAACCACTGAAGTAAATATGTGGCCCTTCAACATCTTTAAATGTAAATCAAAGTGACAGTGAAGATCTAGGCATAATGGTATATTTCTACAGGCAAAGTTTTTGGGGATGCTGAAGCATGCAGATTGCTTATACCCATGAGTTCAAGGCCAAATTAACCAACATAATGAGGTTCTTTTTGAAGCAAAGAAAAAAAAATTCTAGGGACTTAGCTCAGTGATAGTGCATGTGTGTAGCATATGTGGAGGCCCTACAGTTGAC
Organism: Fukomys damarensis; assembly: GCF_012274545.1. Taxonomy (NCBI): domain Eukaryota; kingdom Metazoa; phylum Chordata; class Mammalia; order Rodentia; family Bathyergidae; genus Fukomys; species Fukomys damarensis. Next base: position 1,185 of record NW_022974781.1, on the reverse strand, counting down.
TCCCAGCACTACAATAAGTAAAAAAAAAAAGAAAAGAACACAAGAACATGTTATATTACCCCAGTGAGAGTGGGTATGATGTAAAGCTTGAAATACTGCATGGCAAAAAAATACCGCCTTCCTATATTTATCGTGGCACTATCTACAATGGCCAATATATGCAATCAACCTAAATATGCACAACAAATGAATGGATAAATATAATTCTATACACAGAATGGAACACTATTCATCCATAAAACACATGAAGTCTTCTTTGTCATTTGTGACAATGTGGATGAACCTGAGGGGTACTATGTTAGGTAAAATACATCAGGTATAGAGAAACAAACAGCACAATCTCACAAAGGTAACCTAACAAAGGTTATTTCATAGAAGTGGAGAGAATAGTGTTTGCCAAAGATAGGGTAGAGTAGGAGGGAGTGGCCAGAAGGAACAGCCAATCTACAGAAAGAGTGGTATTGTATGAGTGGAGTAGTAAGTTCCAGTGTTTTTTGGCACAGAAGGGTGAATGTAATTACAGAAGTGCCTTGTACATCTCAAAGATGTTAGGAAAAGTAAATTGCAATGTACTCACCAAGAGAAAATGTAGAAGTCTCATTGGTGGATATGCCAATCACTGCAACTTGATCACTACTCAATGTATACAAAATTAAAACATTATTTTGTTCCTCACAAATATAAATTATTTAAACAAATCAACAAATAAATAAGTAATATGCTCTATATCTCTCCTTTGCAACTCCTAGGATATTTTGCTCATTATCTGAAAAAAGGAAGTACGTTTCTCTTCATGAGATGAGATAAGTTCACAATGTCCCTTGGCTTCATCCACTCACCATGAAATTTATTTGAATATTTTCAAGACCTAGGGTAATTTTATTTTCTTTTTGTTACTGGTCTTGTGCTTGATGGAAAAATTGAGTTTGATAATTTTGTAGGCAAATTTCTGTATTTTGTCAATATTTCTCTTTTTAAAAGTGAGTGGGGATAAATTCTTTTATGAACAACCTTGCAATGTCCTCTTGCCATGAATTTCAACAATGCATTTTGAAAAATCATAAATTCATATAGGAAGAGTTAATATGACATAACTGCTAATGCTTCAGAAAAGTATATAAATTTATTACTAGCATTCAGTCCTCGGAAATGAAGAGAGTTAAAAAAGCACAGAGAAATTGTGGG
>NW_022974780.1:2923-32061 GCF_012274545.1 Fukomys damarensis | reverse complement strand
TTTGTTTTAAAATGAAAACTTTTAAGGCAGCACCAACAGAGCATCGAAGCACAGATTGAGAGTCCTTCTAAATGAAGGGTCCTGTGAAATAACACAGGTCTCATGCCCCAGGAAGCTTGCTCTGACCCCAGCGGGGGCTGAAATGAGAGGCAAAGCCCAGACAATGAGAATGGAGGCACTGTAAAACCTTAAACACAGAAGACAATGAGAGGCCTAACATTGGTCTGCGCCCATTATGGCAATCTCATGACCCTTCCTCAGTGATTGGTTTAAAATGGTCATGTCCTAGTCAGTGAGAGTAACAGAAAGCATATTAAAGAATGTGGGGCAGAAAGAAGCGAGCAGAGCAAAAGCTTTTCTGCTTCCCCTTCTCTCTTCTCTGATAGAGATGCTATCCTGTGAGGACAGAATGGTGGAATTGCATCTTATAGCTATAAGGGGAGGTACTACTGTCATATTGTAGACAGCGAAGTAGAAAGGAAGGCGATACTAGAGTCCTTGAGGACTTCAGTCAGCCTCTGGGTCTGTTCTGGGATCACTACTTTGAGCTTCCTACTCAATGAGAATAACTGTTCCATGGGTAAAGTCACCAGCAGCCAGGAACATTCGTAACTTATACATCTCCTAAGAAACACATTGTCTCTCTTTGTCACATCATTACCATGTGTTCTGAAGCACAGCTAGGACTTCTACTCCTAGACTCACTTACAGGCCAGACAGACAAATGTTAAATTAAAGAAGCAAATGGTCGCAAGTCATTGATTGGAGAAAGGAGAGTCACATCTAATTTACATTCCTTCTCTGCATAATCTGCATCTTTTGCCTGTAGCTACTTTCCAAACTTTCACTCACTGGCAACAGTGGCGAGAAGGGAAATGATGCTTGGCTTCTTCACGCTCACACTGAATGGGGGACTTATACCACTGTTAGAATCTATGTTCTAGGACTGAGTTATTTAAATTTTGTAGAGAATATTGTAGTTACCTTCCCAAATTATTTCCATCTGGCAATGGACCCCATTTTACTTTGAAGACTCATTCAGACTCTTTTCACGTAGTTTTGGTGAAACTTTAGAGTCAAAGAGCCTGGTCCCCTTTGACAAGGTCTGGGCACTAACTCAGAGGCCAGTTGGACGCTCTCTCTCCAGGACATTTGAATACCAATAGCAGTGCCTTGAATGGACTATTGTATTAGTTCTTGCTGTCTAGAATCTGGTTATCCCAGAGTTCCTATCATTGCTAAAGATCATCCTTAGATTCTGTGAGCTACACAAATCTATCTATCTATCTATCTATCTATCTATCTATCTATCTATGTATCCTTTCACATTTAAATTTTATATAATTTCACAAAACAAGCATATACAAAACACACATGCATGTATGCCCACTAGCCACAATATCTACTGTTTGCTACCAAAAGAATCAATGAACTTGAAATATAAAAACTTTTTTAAGTACATGAGAAGGATTTATTAAAGGTAGATATTATTAGAGGTAGATTTATTAGAGTTTAGAACACACTAAATAGTGGTGTTTAGGTGCTCAGAGAAATGAGGCACCTTGAAACATAAATATAGAGGAAATGGAAGCCTCAGATACAGGTATCATTATTCAGCTGCTTATAAATCAACTCTTTTCCTTTTACATTTTCTCATAACAATTAAGGGAATAGCAGCAGATTGATTGCAAAACTGTCTTTAATTTTCTAAACTTCCTTTTGCAATCCAACCATGTAGTTCCTCCCACAAAGAGGTGATGTTTCCCTATACCCTTGAATATGGGCTGGCCAGGTCATCTGCTATGGATAAGACGAAGTAAAAACATTTTTTAAAAAAGATACATCTGTCCCAAGACCGGACCTCAAGCAGCTGTGCCTGCTTTGTGTCTGTCTCTCAGAACCCTGTGACTGCTATGGGAGCAGGTCCATACTCACCTGCTGAAGGGTGAGGCGACACGGAGTGGAGGTGACACATTCTAGCCATGTCCCAGGCCAACTATCCTCCTCATCCCTACATCACGAGAGCGCGAGACAGCCCTGCTCAAAGTCAGAACAGCCGCCTTAACAAGCAGCAGAACTGACTGCAAATATTCGAGGGAGTCCAGACACAATGAGACGAACCATTTAGTTAATTGGTAGACTCTTGAGCGATAATAAACAGTCACTGTCTTCATTCCCTGAAGTTTGGGATACAGTATTCTGTGATACAATGGCTAATGGATGTAGCCTTCGCTGCATAAAAGGTACTAAACTAGTATTCAAGCAGTTTTTATTAGGTGTTTATTATATGCTTTGTACTATGCCCATATATGATTAGTTGTTAGAATTTTCATGGTAATCCCATAAATTGTTTATGTATTTTTAAAAATAATGTGACTCCTCTAGACTTGCATATTTTAGAGAGGTAAAACTTATCACATGACCATTCCATTTAAATGGTAATTGGAATATTTGCCTAATACAAGAATGTTTACCTAGCATTAACCTAGCCCAGAACCACAGGACCCCATTTTAAATAAGGTATTATAAGAAGTTACAGTGAACTTTTTGGGCAGAGACTGTTCATACCATCTGTCTATCCTCTTTCCTTAGCACAGTGTCTGGCCCATTTGAATCAGTTATTCAAATCTTCCAGGACAAGACTGGTGGCTCTATTTAAAACCAGAGAAATTATAGGTTTCTGAGCCAAGCCCAAACATATCCCTTAGTCCAAAGTGCTCAGAAAGCTTGAGTCAGTTCTGGGATTACTTGGAAATTTTTAACACTGGCTAATCATGGACAATATAGGGATCTGTTAAAAGTAACTTGGTTTCAATGAGGCAATTCACTTCCCAGACTAGGAGAAAGTTGGGTAATGAGTATGTTTGATTTTTCCAGGCTTTAAAATAAACTTTTAAAAAGGTGTGTTCTAAATCGCACACAAGATCAGCGGTATATATTGTACAGTGGCTCATTTTAGTAAAGCACATTTAATATATACCCATTATTTTTACTGCACAAGAAATTCTGTATCAAAATGTAATTTTGAAATATCATTGGTAATTGATTGGTGGTTTCAAGAGGACTTAGAAAATACTTTTGCCGATTCATTTGGCTCAAAATTTCCTGAAAACACAATAAAAATCCACTTGTAAAACAGGTTTTCCAGTGAACATATTCTGATAGTGCCTCTGGTTATAACACTGAAGAAGACTGCTATTTCTTGATAAGTTTGTTTTCTCTGGGATGATGTCTCAACAGAACAATTCTTCTAAAAGGTGTATAGGGTGGGTATGGAAGGAACCCAAAACACTAGAAGGGAAAATAAAACAACAGCTACTTAAGGTTGCCAATTAACATTGCCAGTTTACTACCAGCAAAGTGGATTTCCCACAAAAGTTACAAGAGACATAGTTATTCAAACAGATATCAGCTAAGAAACTGCTAGTAAATTAAACACTTCCATGGCTTTCCATCTCTCACCATGGTATTTCAACATTGTCAGAGAAAATTCTAATTTAGTGATGAATACTTCAAAATGTTCTAGCTCTGAAAGAAGGAACAGATAAAACCTTAAGAAAAGCAAACTTTACAGAGTGAAATGCTATGGGGGGCATAATGAGAAATGGGAAATATGATTAGCAATGTTGAAATGATCAAAGCAATGGTACATTTCATTTTTGCGAAAGTGGCCTATAATCAGATGCTTCTGTATTAGCAGGCCTGAGTAAATGCTAATTTCACCTAATCAGAACCAGTTGCCACATGTTTGTTTTTTATTCTATATTGATCAACAATCAAGCAAAACTGAGAAACTCCAGTCTCTTAACCTTCCCAATAAGGGACTGATAGCAAACTAAAATTATTAAGGAAAAGAGCTGATTAAGTCTCTCCCAAAATCAAAGTAAAACTCTACCTAATTATTGATCTCAGATTTGACTGATATTATGTCACTATTTTAGCTTCAGATTATAAATGTGCAGTTGCCCAAAGACATGATTGTTGTATACTTTGTGCTCCATGTTAGTGGACCTTGTCATAGTATTTATTCCACAAACTTTTGAGAAGAAACAGTTCTTGTTTTATATGTCCTTTGGATTTTTTACTAAGGTTTTAAGGGGAAAAAGAGAATAACTATCAAGCTTTCCTATAGATGAATGTAATTGGTTACAACTGTTTTCTAAGTTGGTAAAACACATTGCAGAAACTCTTCTGTATCATTCCAGAAACTATTCTTACAGAATTTTGAAAAGAGAAGAAAAAGGTGAACCGTTTTGCTTCTCCCTCTCTTTCAACATTCTAACTCTTGCAATGTTTATTTCGGTTTAATGTATTTATAAATAAACTTTTCTTCCTCAGTGTCTATTTTTTAAGTTATATGTTTAAAAACTAGCTGAAACTAAAATTTCAGAGAGTACCATAGTAACATGAGCCTGGGGGTTGGTGATCGGGAGAGCGTGGTGGCTAAAGCAAACTAGGGGTCTTACCTTTATTGTTTGAAGAATAGATCCTGGGCTTTAGCTCAGTGTCTCCTGCCTCTCAAAGGTCCTGAGTTCAATCCCAGTATAAAAAATTAAAAAAGAATCGATCCTGCTGATTATGTCTTGAATGTTTAAAGGCAATCACTTATTGACACATATATAAAACAACAGAAGAGGGAAACGTGGAAAATATGTAATCAATGCAATAAAACTTAGGACAAGAGTAGAAAGACAAGGGCCAAGAAAGGAAGGGAAAAGCACGGGTGACATAGTCTGAGCTCCTGAAGTCAGCCTTACCTGGAGTGAGACACACTCCTGCATGTTGCTGCTGAAATCACCTGAAGCAATAAATCACCTTAGGGGTGAAGTTAGATGGTTAACTTTTTTTTTTTTTTTTTGGGCCAGGGATTGAACTCAGGACCTTACGCCTGTGAAGGAGACAGTGGAACCACTGAGCTAAATCCCCAGCTCAGGTGAGCTTTTATTGCAGGCATTCCAAAGCATCTGAACCACTTCAGCCTTCACCTGTATTTTTGCTTCACTTGTCTCCTATTTCATGCTCATACATTTCTACATTGTGTTAACATTTATTTTTGAAAACTTCCAGAATATAAGAAAAAGACATGAAAAGTATATTTGCTGCCTTGCTAAGATTCTTTCGGTCCTCTGGCTTTTCAATATCCTAACTTTGTTGTTTCCAGCCTTGCAGAGATATGCTATGTATTTTTCCATCTGTTTCTGTACCATCAGATCCTTATTGGGAAATAAACTGTATTCACATGCAGTAAAAAAAATATGACTTTGATCATACTTCTCCTAGATTCACAATAAAGGTATGAAGTCTCGTTGCTAACATCTATGAGCTCTTGCTTCACAAGTTGCTTAACATCTGTGAATCTCAGGTGCACATCTATAAATGATGTGGTTCCTGGACCCTCCCATCAATCAAAACCCTTATCATCCTAGACAGACCCTACCTACAATCAATTTGGGCAAACAAGACTTCTTACAAACCCATTCATCCAAGTGAAAGGTGTATTTGTTATCTTTTGCTACGTAATCATCTCAAATTCAGGAATCTAAAACAAAAACATTTATCATCAATAACATTTATCATCAATTCCTGTGTATCAGGAATTCAGGTATGGCCTAACTGGCTGACTTTGGTTCAGAATCTCCCACAGGCTACAGCCAAGATGTCTGCTGGAGCACAGAGGGCTAAATACACATGATCACACTTAATATGTGGGATCTAAAAAAGTCAAACTCACTGAGTAGAGAGGAAAATGGTGTAAGCAGAGGTAGTGGGCTGGTGGGGGATGAGGCAGATGGAGGAAGGGGATATACTGGCCAAAGGGCACAAAGTTCCAGTTAGGTAGTATAATTTCTGTTGATCTACTGCTTGGCTTGGTGACTATCATTAAAAACATATTATATAATTCAAAACAGGTAAAAGAAAGGTAATGTTTTTATTCTAAAGAAATGAGAAATATTTGAGGTGATGGGTCTGCTAACTAGCCTGAGAAAATCATTCCACAATGTATACAAGTAGTGAAACAAAAATTAGGTGCTTGCTGTAGCTGCAGTTATCTCCAGGCCTGACCTGGTGGGAGGTCTGTTTTTAAGACCTTCTCACTCACATGCCTGATATCACACCTTAGGTTTTCAACTGGCTGCGGTCAAAACTATTGTTTTCTTGCCTGATAGGCCTCTCCATCAGTCTACACACAATACGGCAGCTAGCCTCCCCCAGAATAAGAGACTTAAAAGAGAGAGCGGGAGAGTCTAAGGCTGAAGTTACAATCTTTTTATAGGGTAATTTCAGAAGCGACATTCCGCTATTCCTGCTTGTTCTTGAGCCGTCAGATCTACTGTGCACACAAGGAGAGGCGATTATGTAAAAGCATGAAAACTATCCAATCAATCTTTTTGTTACTGCAATGTGATTGAGTAGACTAGACTCCCTTAGGTGCTACCTAATGATCCAGGCAAATCTAAGCATACTTAGATCCCATAACGAGCCCAGATTAAAAACCCAGATACAGAGAAGTATAATTATGTCTTTGCTGATACTCTTCCTATACTTGGAGTACTAATGCTGTATCTCCTCAAGAACTATCAAAAGCTCCTCCATCTTACTCTTTCAACTGCTTACTCTTCCATGAAACTTTTATAAATTCCTTAACCATATGTAAATGTATCCTTGTACAAAACCTGAAATATTTGGCTTGTGCAATTTTCAGAATATTAATCAGTTTCTGTTTGGTCATATCACTTTTGCATATTTGTGTTTCATCTGTATCAATTCCATATAAAACATTGCCTGTTCCTTTGAGGCACAATTTCTTTTAATTAATGTCAAAAGGTAACAGAGCAAAATATTCAGGACATCTACCTTTTTTCAGTTCTTCTGGAAGAAATAACAGAAGAAGCCAGTAAACAGGAATCCCTTCTGCTCAGCCTCTGCTCAGCTCCTCACTTCCTACAAGTCCCCTTCTCCCACAAGTAATGAACTCAAACATGCCAGGATATAAAAGCACACATGGGTCTTTTAAAGGTTTTTAAACTTGAGAGGTTTCAGTCTGACAAGGATAATGAGGCAAATCACAAAGAGGAAAGGGATTGTTCAAGTGCAGATAACAGAACAAATACATTCAAATTGAACACTTTTAGGTTTTTAGACAAGGAGCTAAAGATGGAAGAGAGATAAGAAGATTTGAGAAGGTTCAATGCTGTGCATTTATGTAACATAACATTGGCATTCGCAGCTATCATTTGAGTTTTTACTCTATGCCTGATACACTAAATGTCTTCTTCACATTAGCTCATTTAATCATTACAAAATGAGGAAGTTGAAGAGTTTAGACAGGTGAAATAACACATCCTAGATCCACAGCTAGTAAGTGGCTGAACAGGAATTGTAGCATTGGTCTATCTGACAATCAAAATCTGTGCTCTAAGCTGCTACTATTCCTCATTTTCAGTAAATCAGATGAATTAAATGTATATACTCAATATATATTTATTGTTTCATGTAGAAATATAGCCATATATCCATCAACAATATTTAAAATATGAGTTTTAAAAAATCACACTTGGACATACAAGATAAGCAATAGAGAAATGTCATTTTACCTTGGCACCAGGCTAAAATCTTTCCTTGGTCAACGTCTATACCCGTGGTAGTGAACTTACAGCATGCTCACCACAGAGGGCTGTTACTGAAAGGAGTAAAAGGTTCACCATCACTGTGACTCTGTACTCCACCAGGCATCAAATTACTTTTCAGGCTTTCATGGAATTAGATTTTTTACTTATTTGAAGAGTAGAAGTATTTACAGTAATCAGTATAAATTATTTTATGCTCATAAATTACTTGCCTTTGTAAATAGATATAAAGCAGTGATTCAGTACTTTCTCAAAACACTGGATTATGAAAATACTAGGAATATCATCTGAAAGTCAAAAGATTGCATTTTCTAAACTAAACTTGGGGAAATGTTTCTTTAAACAGTAACATAATTGTTGAACTTCTTTTGAAACATTATTTGATTATCAATAAAAATTACTTCACAAAATGCAGAAAATACAATATATTATCCAGTAACATCTATAGATAATCTAAAATATATTTGCATAACAACAAAAATTACCTTTTAATGAATTCCAAAATCTTCTCTTGACCCATTACTGCTCTATAGCAATAATTGAAGTTCTAACCTGAAAACTAAGAATACGATAATAAAATGCCAAGGGCTGCATCAATCTTGAACACAATTAACCTTCTTTCCTCCTGTTATATGTAGTGTATGAGAGAAATATGAACAATCTAAGAGAGAGCCTAGAAACCTAGAGCACTACCTGCCACAACTGGAAATCTTATATCTAAAATCTGTCTTAATGGTTTTACACAAATTCTGTTGCACATTTAATATGGTTAAAGTATTTGCAAACTTGTAGAATTCTCTGTCAAAAGGTCTGTAAATTTGATCAGTTGAATGCTTCCTTGGTACAAGAAAATTATTCCAGTGAAATGTAAGGAACATCTAGGAATATTTCAATCTGAAGAATAAATGAGTTCTTATAAGCTTAGCCAATTACAATGCAAAATAAAAATGTTACAATTTAATGAGAAAATGTTTGAGCATAGTTGTGATTCCTTAACAATCTATTCAGGGAAATAAGCAGATATGTGAAATTTAATGTTAATGTATATTACATTATTTTTAAGGGAAAAAAGTCAGTGTAAACCTAAGTCATGAAACTCAAACTTACTTTTCTCAAATTAATCTTATTTTTTAACGAAGCTAAAATAAAACAGGCAAATATAAACCTTAGTCTCCTCCCTGTTATTTCAGCATAGTTCTTAGCTTGTGCCATTTCACCAAAGAAATTATCAAATTCCAGGGAGGGGAGACTCAATCAAAAAGCAAGGACAAGTTTATGCTTCTAACACTCTGTTTCCCTCTTCTCCCAAGTCACTCTCTCCTGACTGCCTACTGCTAAGGACAAGAAACTGCCCCACAACACTGGTTTGGTTTGGTCTACTGCAAGCAGCTATCAACCGACTTTGGTCTTCCAACTCCTTTTCAACCTATCTTTGTTTATCAAGTCCCTTCTGTGGCTTCTCTTTCACTCTTTCTATTTCTGCTTGTTTTTCTGATGCTCTTCAATCCAGTCCAGCATGCAAAGCAATCTGTTTTTCCAGGCTAACAGAATCACAAATTTTCTCCCCTTCACTGTTTGATTCAAATGTATAGCAGCCTGAGGACATACTACTTTCACCTCTCCCTCCTAATGTCCAGAGAGAAATCCAAAAAGCTTCTTATTTTCCTGGTGTGTAGCATTCAAAACTACACTGGGTAAAGGAAATGGGAACTTTGTAACTTGTGTCTGTGGATCAATTAAATGCTTAATAGTCGCAACTTACTAATAAATGTGATTCTGTTTTACAGAAGATGATATGGCTGGCCCAAGCAGCTAAGATTTGGCACATTGTTTCAACATCTGGATGGTCATCTGATTTCACCTCCATAGAACCAAGGAATCAGACAATAAATAACTTAATAGAATCTTCAGTTTCAGATTCTGTACTTCCTCCAGATTCGCCAAATGGATTTGTATGCCTGCCTCCCTGGTCAGAGGCTTTTGCTTGACCAGACTGGTCTTTACACACAGGAGAAATGATATCAAACTATACTGGGGTGCCTGGAAAACAAGAGAATCTGAAGAGAAGGCAGCCAAATCGATGGCCTCAGATCCCAAGAATCTCGAACTGCTTGCTTGAGCTATTAGTGACTGCGATTGTCCTGCTGGCCATTGACTCTTGTGTCTTGGCTAGAAAGATGGAGTGACAGCTTTCAGAGCTGACTGATTTACTCATGCAGCAGTTTCCTGTGGATTTTCACTTACGTAGATTTTTAATTAGATTTGTTGTTTATGGTACAAGTCCACTCTTCATGGTCTTTTTAATTCTCTGCTTGCAAAATTAAAGATTTTTTTTCCACCGAGAGAAGTGTTCTGAAGAGTGTCAGCTGTCCTCACAGTGCAGAGCCATCACTGAGCAGTTGTCTACATTCATGGCCTGGCCTCCTGCTGCATCTCCAGCGGCTGACTCACTGCCCAAAGTAAAACTGTCTATGCTAAGTAGATGACGCTAAGTCTGTTTTATTCCTTGCATTAAGCTATCCAGCCTTTGGGGCTTAGTTTTGATTAAGAGGAAATTTGGTGGGGTCTGGGTCAGGCATATATAAAAACTCTGGCTACTTTCAAATCCTCTATTTTCTGTTGCGTAGTCTCCACATCTGTCTACTTCCCTGCGAACATTCTGCACGTGTTCCAATGTTAGCTAAGAATTCTTCCAGTTTGTTCAAGATTTTCAGAACCCATCTTAAAGAAACTTATCTGAGCTTGCATGTAGCTAAGTACATAACAAGGCTATTTGCCTTGTACTATAGAGTATTTAATGCACAAAAACACAATGTGGTCTAGTGTTGTTTTTTTCTTGATGTGTACATGTCTTCTGTCACCCCATACTTAACCTAGTTATTTTCTCTCTTTTTGACAATTGCCTGTGTCACTAAAATGTAGCAGCATGATCATCACTAGCAACCTGAAACACTCCTTTAATGTTAGTATTTCTTTCAGATCTCTTCCTTTAGACTGAGTAATGGGTAACACCATGGCATCAACAAATTGAGTTGAAAGTACCATACGACAAAAGCTAAGCTCATTTAATAACTTTTGAAAACTGTTGTAGAACTCATAATTTCCTCATCACCCCACTTCAATGAAAACACTGTTTTTCATATTCTTTTAAAAGTTTTTAAGTAGAGTATGTTGCTGCACTTAATTCACCGTGCATCATAAAATCTTAATACAACTGGCTCATTCAGTTGGAAATAGCTGTCACATCTTTTTCAAATACACCCAGTAAAGACTTTGTCTGCATGCTGCCCTCCAGTGTCTTCTCCATGGGTAGCTTTTCTATTCCTGGCATCATGGCTGAGGGAAGGTGGCACACCTGGCCCACCCTCTCACAGGCACTGCCACCAACGCCCTCAACTTCAGGTACTTTATTTTCAGCCTCTCCCATTTCCTAAGAGATGAGAACAAGTACTACTAGAGCCTGCAGCATTCTACAGACTACCTGACAACGTGCTCTATTCCTTCTGATTAGTTGCCTTCTCTACACCAGGAGATATTTTCACATAAAATAATGCATGATGTCATTTTCTTGGTCATCAGTAGAAAAGATGGTGTGATGTATGAGTTCCTCTAGAATTGGATGAAACTTGCTTAGAGACTAATCTTTTGATTTTCTCAAATGTGCTTTATGTAGTTTCATCTAGCCTGAGAGGGGTTATTGATTTGAAACTTGGTCCTATAAAAACTTCAGTTGACTTAAATCTGGAAGTCATTAAATTAATATTAGCCCATGTCATAATGCATCTTTTACAGGAAAAAAATTAGTATATATCCAGTTTGGCAATGCACTTGGTGTTTCACAGTGGTGGAGGAAGACCCATGGTTATTCTGGGCTCCCAGCAGCCAATCTGCACAAGTTTCCATGTTTCAACTCTATGGAAGTTACATTCCCTTGTTCTCATCACTAATAGCTCATCAATCTCCAAGAATTAATGTGAATCCCAGTTGGCTTCTCTGTCCCAAGGTGTGTGAAATCGGCTGTCCTCACTTTTCTATGACTTGAATAATAAAAAGAAATTCTGACATTATATTTTGAGAAAACAAAACTAAAGCAAAAATGAAACATGAGATGTGACATTTATCGAGTGTTAGTGTTATCTATCATGATCTGAGACAGTGCCTGAAGGACAATTAAATGGCCATGAAATAAATCAGCCTTGTACAGCCTGTTTTGCAGTCTCAACATTCATAAGATTTCTAAGCAGAGAATCTCATTAGCTTTATCTGCATAGGAAAGAAGCTGTGTCTTGCTGAAGTGTTTACTTTGGGGCCTATCAACCAACGGTTGCTCTGTAAACATCTGCTAAAGGAAATAAACCTAGTTACATGCTTATCCCTAAATCTACCTATCCCAGCTTCCTCATTTGAGCTTTTATCCCCTTCCCCAATACCTCAAATGTTCTCCTCACTCCCCCTCTATCTCCTAAGGTGAGCAAACTGGGCCCATGCTTCAAGGCTCACTTCCAGTGGTATTTTTGTAAAGCAAATTTTTCTAACTGCCCCACCCGTTCCTGACTACTCCCACTTTGGCATCAATAACCATTTATCTATTGTTTTATTATTTTCTTTCTGTATTAATATCTGTCACTAGGTGACACAGCATTTTCGTGCAGATTAGAAAAACACACCCTCTCTGGGCAGGTGCACTTTACTCCAGGGAACTTAGCTTTGGGGACAGAGAACAGACTAATCTCAGCCCTTATTCATCTGTTATTAGCTGTGTACTCATGGACACTGGATGACATATAGAGATGGTACTGATATACAGCCTCTTTCTTAACAAGGTCAGGACTCCTCTGTCTGACCTCCCTTAACCAACACCCCTCACATTTTAAAAATTTGTCTTGTTTTAAGCCATTTTTTAATATTCCGAGCCTTTAGTCTCCCAAATTCGCCTTTGTACATAATAAATGTAGTTGGTGATGATCTTTAATTTGCAGATTCACGAAAATTATTGGGTTTCTGATTAAGTAGGATGGTTGTAAGAAATATAGTATCTGGGCCGGGGATTTAGCTCAGAGATTCTGCCATCTGCCTCCAAAGTGCAAGGTCCAAAGTTTGATCCCTGGTACACCCCCCAAAAAAAAAACAAAAACAAAACCACACAAAAAAATAAAACTATATGAAAACAGATAAAATTTATTGTGAAGTTAGCAAAGGAAAAACAATCAATAGAGTTGAAGAGACAGCCTATAGAAGAGGAGAAAATCTTTTTAGCAGAGGATTAGTATCTAGAATATATAAAGAACTCAAAAATCACCACCAAAAAACAATAAATGGGCAAATGAATTCAATAGTCACTTGTAAAAAGAAGTACAAATGGGCAATAAGTATATGAGAAGATTTTCAACATCTTTAGCCCTTAGGGAAATGCAAATTAAAAATATATAGAGATTCTGTCTTAGCTCAATCAGAATGGCTATCATCAAGAACAAAACAAAAAGTGTTGTGGAGGATGCGAGTAAATGTTACTATACTGTTTCATGAAATGTAAAGTAGTACAATCATTATGGAAATCAGTATAGAGTTTCCTCAAAAAACTAAAACTAGAGATACCATTTGACCCATCTGTACCATTTCTTGGTATATTTTTGAAAGAATTAAAGATGGCATCCTATAGTGGTAGCTGTATTCCCATGTTTGTTGCAGCACAATTCACAATAGCTATGCTATTGAAACAGCCTACATGCCCAGTAATAGATGAATGGATAGAGAAAATTGGCATATATACATAATGGAATATTTTTCAGCCATGAAGAAGAACAAAATCACATCATTTACAGAAAAATGGATGGAACTGAAGATCATAATGTTAAGCAGAATAAGCCAGACTCTCAAAGTCAAATATCACGTTTTCTCTCATATGTGGAACCTATAAATAATATTAATAATAGATGCTCTTTTTTCTTTGGTACTGGGGATCGAACTAGGGACCTTGCACTTGGGAGACAGGTGGCAGAACCACTGAGCTAAATCCCTGGCCCAAGGTTAATAATAGAGAAAAAATTTTAAAAAGGAGAGATAATGAGGAGATAGAAGGAAGACTAATAGAGATAAGGAAAGCGATCTGGGAGAGAAGGGAAGGAGGATAGTGGATAGTAAAATAATCAGAATATCTTATATGCATATAGCATTATGCCAAAATGAAACCCATTATTCTGTATAACTAATATGCACTAATAAAAGATTGTAAAAAATATTCAGTGTACCTTATTTCATAACAGCCTTGAGATGTAATTCACATAATATAAAATTCAACCTTTAAAAATATACAATTCCATAGTTTTAAAATTTACTGTTACTATACTATTTTAGAATCTTTTTGCCCAAAATGAAACTCCAAACATACCTTACTCCCTTCCTTTAAGCCTCCAGAAACCACTAATCTTTCTGGATCTTTCTCTATGGATTTATTTACTCTGGATATTTTATATAAATGTAATCATATAATGTGATCTTTTGTGAGCATAAAAGATCTATTCACTTAACATAATGATTTCAAGACTAATCCACATGTAGCATGGGTAAGTACTTCATTCCCTGTATGGTTGAATTTCAGTGAATGAATTTATCATACATTGTTTGTCAACTCATCAGTTAATAGGCATATGGGCGCTCTCTACTTTTGGCTATTATGAATAATGCTTTTATGAACACCCAGGAACAAGTTTTACAAGGACACATGCTTCCAGTTCTCTCGGGTACATAGCCAGGAGTGGAATTCCAGGGCAATAATGGTAGCTCTATGCTTAACTTTTTGAAGAACTTCCAAACTGTATCCCAAAGTGGCTGTACCATCTTATAATCCCACCAGCAGTAAAGGTTCTGACCTCTGCACATCCTCACCTACATTTGTTATTGTCTGTCTTTTTTATTAGTCATTAACAATCATTAATATTTTGATTTGTATTTCACTAAAGACATTAAATTTCTCATGATCGCTCAGACTAAAGAACAGGAATAAAGGGCTCAGAAATAAAGTCAGAATTATAAATGTAGCCATGACTCCCTTCCCTTTATTTGTTCTGCAGGTAAGCTGACTTTGTTCTTTCACTACAGGTCAACTTCTTCCCTATGGCCACTGCCAACTCCAGGGAAAGACCTTTCCCAGGGAGTTTTGATCGATATGCTTTGGGTCAGGCTCTCAGAACCTGACCAATCAATAGTGAACAGAAAATCAAGGTAAGGAAAAAACATGGCAGTTCCCAAAGGAACCACATTACTACAATGGGGAAGAGGGTAAATAACTTCTAAAACTAGAGAAATGTTGCAAGCTCAAGGACCCAAGTTCAATCCCTGGTACCAAAAAAATAAAAATAAAAATAATAATAATAATAAAATAAAACCAGGGAAATGTCACTCCCAGTTGAAATAGGGTACAGGTAATATGAAATGATATGTGTTCATGACACTATTTTCATTGAAGATCAAATAGTATTAGATTTTTGGTTTCCAAAGGTTTTTTAATGTCTTTTGGACAAAAGCTGTAACATTTCTTTCATTATTCTGACCTGAACAATTGTCAGATATAAAGAAATATGTAGTATAATTCATATCAGTAATATTTTTGTTGGCAATCCATTTAAAAATATGCCAATAAACTATATTATCATTCTATTTATATATTAACTCTGACTTCCCTCACAAAAAAGGTTTCTGATGAAAACATTTAACTCAGAAGTTACAAACTGGCAGTTTATAGGCCCTTTTTTCCCTTAAGAAATTTGTTTGACTTACTGTATTGTGGATTTTTTAAACATCTGAATTATGTACTAAAAAAAATAAGTTTGTACTAAAAGCATCTGAAAATTTTACATAAGAATCTGAATCTCCAGCTTTAAAAAAAAAAATCAAATGATTTGGCAGAATCTTGTCCAAATCACTACATCAACACAGCAAGAGCCAATGGTAGAGAGAGGCCACACCTCAGAGGGCTTATGATGCGGCCCACTGGGTAACTGCAAACTACTCCTGGACTCCTGGACCTCTGCAGGTAGCGCTTATAACCTCCAACTTAGATTATTTCAATCAACTGTCTCTGAGAAAGCGTATACCAAATGTCTACATCAGTTTCCATTTGTTGGAGCTTTGCAGATGCACAGAGTAACAAGACATAAATGGGAAATTCACTTAGAGTTGAATGAAATGAGAATCTACTCTACAGGTGCTTAAAGTTTGTGATCATTTTAACTTTTAGACTCCTGAATAAAATGTAGGAAGATCAAGACAACAGAAAATTCCTTTGCAAAGCTAGGATTTTCTTTATTAATTCTTTGTATCTTTTCAAAGCAGGTGACTCCTAGTTAGCTTTAACCTTCCTACCAGAGGATTAAACTATCCAGTGCAAGTCTATTATTTCATCACCAGTTGTCATAAAGAAACTTTTTTTGGAGCCAGGCATGATGCCTATAATCACAGCACTCTGGGAGGCTGAGGCAGGATTGCAAGGTTGAGCCTAGGCTGAGTAACTAAGTAACTTAGTAAGACAATGTCTCAAAATTTTAAAAAAGTGCTGGGGCTGTAGCTCAATGTAAAAGGTTCAATTCCCCATAGCGTGCGCAAGTGCACATGCACACACACACACAAAATGTCTTTAGCCTAAAGTATTCTAGGCTAAGGCCATCTGGTGATTATCTTGCTATATCAATTGTAAGAAATTTATAATCTTGGCCTTGTACCTTGATCAACCCATCTCAGCTTCTCATGACGTGAAAGGCCAAAGTATTGAGCTATTATATCCAGTGACTTGCCTTAGGTAGACACTGTGATATGACACAGAGGTCTTTCTTCAGGATGATGGCTTTCAGCGGTTACCTCTGTCTCAGTTGCCTTACCCAATGTCATGCCTGCTCTAAGGTCAATGCCCATCCAAAGAATGACCATTCCAGGACATAAAGTCATGGCCACCTGTCCAAATCAAGGCATCTCAAAGGCCCCTCCTGGATCCAGAGCTCTGGTAGCATTGCCTGAGACCTTTGTTAAAATTATATCTCTGTTTAACTTCTGCGTCATCCTGCTTCCTCTTGTTCTCCCAAGTGTTGAGCCCAAGCACAACCTAGTAAACTCCTGCACCTAGTCTCTGTCTCAGAGTCAGTTTTACAGAGCTCGATCCAAGAAATTGTTACAAAGAGGGTGGCTATGGAATGTGAGTGGAATTTCAGAGGGAAGGGGACAGAACCCGAACGGCATAGCACAATATTCATATTTTGAAACAGAAGCAAATTAGAAACTAGGAAGTTTCTGAAAGCCCAGAAGAAAAGTCTCCCTTGATTCTCAGTCAAGGCTTCCAGAGGGCAGAAACCAAGCAACATCGATTACCCCCTTAACCTCAACCAAAGAAAGGAGATTAAAAAGTTTCAGTGGTGTGAAAACTAGAAGTGCTGCTCAGCCACGTACCAGATGTCAGAAAGAGCATCCATTCACCAAAATTTAGAAGCCAGAGATAATGACAGAGGGAAGCAGGTATTTTCTTATGGGTGTGGGATCAGTTTTGAAAACTAAAAGTCCTATCTCCCAAATTCCAGAGGATCTATTTTAATAGATGCAGAACAAAATACAAAGCAACAAGCTATCTGGAGATAAACAGGTATTGAAATCTACCACGCAAATGAAACCTTCTATATTTGACCATTTTTATCCATGATCTACCAGAACTGGGTACAACTTTCTTTTTCTAGGATAATTAATATTTAAAAAGTAGTCAGGCTGGGAATTTATCTCAGTGGCACTGCACCTGCCTTGCAAGTGCAAGGTCCTGAGTTCAACCCCTGGTACAGGAAAAAAAAAAAAAAAAAGGAGTGGAAGCAGCCAATGAAACATTATGAAATACAGAGAATCTTGTACATCTTTTTTCCAAAAAAAAAAAAATGAATGGAACATATGGTATTTCTATAGGAAGCCTAAGTAATTTTAGAACACATCTAGTCGTACTATCGGTAAGATTTAGGAAAATATGAATCATTTGAAATAAAAGGTGAAGGTGAAAAATGAAGATGATAATAAGCATGAAAGTTGTGATAGAGAAATTAGGCTGGAATCAAAAGAACTATATAAGTGAATGTGTTTTTTAAAAGGTATAAAATACCATCACAGAATTAAATCGTCATGTTAACAAGGAAGAAAACTGAAGCAGTGATTTGGATTATAAACTTGAAAAGACCTCCCAAAAAGCATTAAAAAAAAATTGAGAGGTGAAACTACAAAATGTAGGGCAGAGACAAGAGAATCAAGGAAAAACAATAACCGTAAAAAACAGACCAGAACAGACACAATAAATTAATATTAGGAGAAAACTTTCCCAGTAGGAAGATGTACCACAGTGTGTGGAAATCAAGAGCCCATCACAAACCCAGCAAATAAAAAACAGGAAAAATTTAACCCCTAGACAAATCCCGTTACATTTTTTAAATTTTCATTTAAAGAGTTTTATATAAATAAGAAATAGCTCACCTAGAAAAAATATAGGCATACAATGAAATATTCTCGCTCTCTCATCTAGGACAGGAAGCAGGGTTGTAGCAGGAACAACACAGGTGCCAGCCTTTGGGCTATGACATCAATTCCTTGTCAAAGCAAGTCTGGGTTCAGTAACAAGCACGTAACAAGCTCAGTACATAACTGACCGCTCTGAACTCTGCTTTCTTCCTATCTTTGAGGCCCTGAATCTACTGGATGATCTATGGAGGGGTCTCTTCCTCCAGTGTGTGGCCATACCCATGTGCATGTTTCCCACTAGTACCCAAACCGCGGTGACTGAAGACAACTGCCACTTAATATCTTACAATTCTGAAGGTAAGAAGTTTGAAATAGGTCTCCATGGACGTAAAAGTCAGTGGTAGCGGAGCTGCACACCTGAGCACGCCAGGGGAGACTTTGTTTTCTTGCTCTTTCCTCCTTCTATGGCTCATGCTCCCTTCCATCTTCAAAGCCAGCAACAGTGGGTGGAGTTCTTATCCTATCACATTCCTCTGACCTCTTCTACTCTCCCTTCCACATTTAAGGACTCTTTTGTTACACTGGGCCACCTGGGTAATCCAGGATAATGAACCCCTCTTAAAGCCAGTTTATTAGCAACCTTAATTCCATCTGCTACTTGTTTTTCCTTTACCACGTAACATAATATAGTCACAGGTTTCAGGGATTAGGATTTGGCATCATAGGGAATCCATTTTTCTACCTAACACAATGGCCTCTGATTTTTCACCAGCATCGAAGGGCGGTGATTAAAATAAGATAAAATGTCATTATCTCACTTACAATTGATAAAAGTTTGATGAAGGAAGGGGAAATACATGGCTAAAATGGAGACTGGATATAGAATCAATGATAAAACCACATAATGTAGAAGTCACCTAGCCCAAAGTGTGGCTCAGAACATCCTTGATAGAACATGAGTTGAGTCTGAATCTAAGGTTGATGACCCTGTCAGTTCTTTCACAGTACAGCTTCTTGATGTGGGCTTTCATCTAACTTCTATTCAAAAGTCAGTTTCATAAAATTCCCACTGCCAGCTTTCTTTTCTCTTCCCCAGCATCCTTAAAATATTTTTATACCTCCTGTTTCTACCTTCAGTGTGGAAAAGCTACATGGAAATTGTACTTAGTTCAGACAAGAGTACTTAATAGACAAGAGTCTGTCCAGTAGCTTCTGTAATGAAATTGTGTACCCTTGATTTATAATTATCATTTCAATGAAGGGGATTGACCAAAGGCAAGAAATTGTGCAATAAGCCAAGACCGAAAGGGCTCTAGCTATTTGGGAAGAAATCAGCTCTTTCATCAAGGAAATGTAGTTTCATTTATATGTATAATGATTAAGTTACAATTAGGTTCAGTTTTATATAGCAGAAACCCCAGTAAAAGGACTTAAATACATAAAAGCTTCTCTTGCATATAAAATAATTTTGAAAATGGACAGGTCCAAGTTTTAGTGGCAGCACCACAAATAAGACTTCAGTTTGTGCAAGGTAGGGTAAGTATCTAATTATTTCATTTTAATAATCAATATTCAAACTATATGTTAGAGCACTAGCTACCTCTGATAGTGAAGAATATGTTTAATTTGTTTTGGATATGCATCTTTTTCAATTTCATTTTGAACTCACAGATTTTTCTGTATTCAATATGTTTCTATCAATGGCAGGTTATATTTTTTTATGTTCAATTTTTCACACTCATGCCACTTAGAAATACCTGTAGGTTAGTGTCAGTCCTTTGAATAGACCCTATTAGTCTTTGGTCTTCTTCTTGCTATAGGCATTAGATATACTGGGCTCATCTTATACATCTTTGCCCTACACTAGGAATCAGCTATTAGGAATGCCCTAGTAGGAATGGCATTTGAGACCACCATTTGTTAATTAGTACTGGGTTATCATAGTTCTTAGGCCTTTTCAGTGCACAAAGTTATAAAATATGTATTTTTCACAGAGAAAATATATATGACAAGTTCATACATGTTTTCAATTCAAGTTTAAGATCACAAAGATTTTAACTAATTACCTTTTATTTAGAGTGACAGATTTTTTTCTCTCATACTAAAACTGGTTCCTAACAACATGACAGTCTATACAAATAGTACCAAAATAAATATATATACTTATATAACCAACAAACTAATTAATATGTTTTAAACTTTTTGTCACTAGAATATGTCCTAAAATATAGTGCTTTAAGTTAATGTGAAATAATTCCATTTAGTATAAATATAGCAACTTAAAACATGGCCTGCTTCTTTTGTTTGTGCTTGCTTTTTTTAAAATTACAAATTAAGAATTTATTTTAAAAGTTTTCCTTTTTAAAAATAAATGTTTAAAAAACAAAAGTTTCCAACACCAGTAATTGTTATATCCTAATTGCTTAGAATTGTTCCATAAACTCCAAATAAATCAAATAATAAAAAAATATATTTTCAAATCTTACAGAAAATGAAAACAATCATTAAACACTTTTAGATTTGCTTTACTCCTCCCAAGTTGAATTCACATATATAAAAACTGATGTCCTTTACATTTTGAATCTCAAATTTTCAACAGCCAAGTAATTATACAGTTTGTTATATGCAAAGTATATATTTCACATTTACTTGCCATAGAAAGCAGAATAGAGAATAATACTGTGAAGCTTAAGAAAATGCTGTTTTAAAAATGTTAATTAGGTTCATCTTTTAAAGTATATATAGCTTTTTAGATGTAAATCTTTTGAAGGTTATTTTTGAAGGGATGTGAGATGACTAGTTTATTTCAGAGGAGTGATTTAGTGGAGAGGATCGATTTCTCTCTTTTTTCTCCACGTGCTCATTTCATTCTTAAGGAAGGCCTGATGCAGTAAGAGGATACATTTTACAAACTTCTAACACAGGTTTGTAACTAAACTGTCAACTAAAGACACCACCTCTGATGTGGATGGTTTCATTCAATCCATGTTTTATATCTTCTGGATCATCTTTTATAATACTAATCAAGTGGCTAAGGCCTTCCTGTTGTTGTAAAGGATCTGCATCTATATAATATCTTTCTTCAGGTCTGACTGCTCCAAAATGGTTCTGCATCCTGATTTGGAACATCAGTCTGTTTAGTTGGCCCTTGAACTGAGTAGGTGCATTTAATTCAGACTGAAACGTATCTAGCTGAACTCACAACTGCTCTTCATCAGCTTGGATGGCATAACCACTCTTTGAATTTCCTGTTGATTAGGACCATAAGATTCTATGTGAAAGATCCACGAGTTTCCTTTTGTACTGTGCAATTTTGGCCATACTTGTAGTTTGATTCTTTCGTAGCTCACTAATATCTTCAGATATGATAGCTCATCTGGTCTGATGCTGCTTAGTCATCTGATCTTGAACTTTCAGTCTTTGGAGAAGTTCTTTAAAGCCCACCATGGGTACAGGAATTAGGGTCACACCAAGTTGCTGTAGTTGTGTTTTTATATTGCCTTGTTCAAAACGGGCATATAGTGTAGTAGCTGGGACTCTTCTTGAGGTATCATTTGGAGAACGCTCAACAACATAAATAACAACTTCTGTTCTTAAACCAGCGAAAAGGATTTTCTTGTGTGAATTCCACTGGTGGAATATTATTGTTGAAATACCCTTTTCCTGGTCCCCCAAAAGCCTGCAGTTGATGCCATTTTGCTAAAATAGCATCTCTCTCATCTCCCAATGGATATACTGGAGCAGAAAGAGCACTTGCAGTATTTATCAGCTGGTTGGGTTGGGGAGGGACTTGAGTTGGCTGACCAAAGAGACCACCTAATGTAGATTGTTGCTGCTGCTGCTGCTGTGTATATTAAATCCTCCAAATCCCAGTCCAGTTCCCAGGCCAGTACCTAAACCAGTACTAGTGCCCATTGTGCCAAAACTGGTACAAAATCCAAAACCTTTGCTCTGAGCACCACCAGAGTCCAGTCGTGCCTGTGTTAATGGGGACAGAAAAGCTGCGTGCAGACCTTGCAGTTGTAGATGTTGTCCCAGATCCTCCAAACCCACCCCAGGTGCTGCAGTGGCTGCGGTGGTCCTGAGGAACCTGAGGGAGTCCCAAAATTGAAGGCCACATCATGGGAGAAGTTCAGTCTGCTTGCTTTTTACTTTAAGGTTTTTTTTCCTTTATGTATCACTTTTGTCTTTTAATTATGTAAAACATTAACCTAGTCACAAAATTTTAAATGTTGCATACTTAGAAAAGTATAGTTTCCTTTCCTTTTGCTTGAGTTCAATCCCCAATATCATTGATCAATCGATCTTGATTTTTATATCATTATATTATTGCCAGTGTATTTATATGTCAGAATGTTTTTGCTATTGTATTTTGGGATAGATTTCTAGAAGTGGGATTGGTGGGACAAAGGGCTATGTATATACGATATTGCCAGGAATTGATAAATTCCTCTCCATTGGTTATTTTGTATTCTCACCAGAAATGTGCATTAGTCTCCCCGTTGTCTTGCCAATAAAATATATTGTCAAACTTTTGCATTTTTGTCATCTGATGGAGGAGAAGGGATACCTCAGTATAGTTATAATTTCTATCTCCTATTTTGAATGAGGCTGAGCCTTTTTTTCTTCTTATGTTTAGGGTCTGTGAAAATAAATTTAAATTCAAATGTGCTTGCTGCTGAAGGTGATGTATTCTTCCATTTAAAATTGGAGAGAAAACAGAATGAGCATGATTAAGAACAAAATTAACGAATACTGAGGCCAAGGTCATGCCCACGTTGTTTCTTAGTGAAACTTCTATGGAGGTATTTGAAAGACTGGAGGAAATGAAAATATATCAAATAGATTTTTACATGAGTCCTTATGGTTTTATTACAGCATCAAGTGCCGGCTGGAATTCTCATCTTCAGCTGTGCATTAGATTTGCATACAGAGTTTTATAAGAAGAAAAAAGATACCTGGGCTTCACTTATCCACTGCTGGATATTTGGACCTGGTAACCCTGGGGTGAGGCCTTAATGGTAATGTTTAGTGATTCTATTCAGACAGGGCTGAAAAGCAAATGCCTTTGTTTGATAAATATTAACTGGATGCCTACTGAGTTTCAGGGAACAAGATGGCTGATAGGAAACACAGACTCATAAGGCAGAATCTTTGCCCTCACAAATGTAACAAGCCAGACCAGAAATACAGTATTTAGTAAATTCATGTTTAGTTTCATAATTGCAGTAAAAGATCATGGGCCAAGAATAAGAGTAAATGGAAGGGATATTTTTTAATAGGCTGGTCTGAAGAAGTCTCTCTGAGATGAACTTCAAGCTGCTTTGCAGAAGGAAAATGGACTTTGGTTCCAGATAGACCTACACTTTTAAGGGTTATTGGGAACATCTGAGTAGACGTAATATAATGTATTGTGCCAGTTCCTGGTTCATGGTAAATGGCAGCTACAATGATGAGGAGGAGGATGACAATGACAACTTTCTGCTCAGCTGGATCGTCTTCATTTGTGGCCCATTTTTACTAAGCTACTTCACTGAAATTCCTTGGTGAGTCCAGCCTATGCTGATGAATTCATTTACCAAATGTTTACAGGCCCCTATGTTTGCCAGGTTCTTCTAGGTACTGAGATGCAGTAATGAAACTGAACATTTGGAGAACATGTATTTCAGGAAGTGATTCAATTTAAGTTATTTTTCATCTTTTTTAGATTTCTTAAACAGGATTCTAAAGTTTTTGAAAGGAGGGGATTTATCCTTCTATAAATCCCTCTCCACAGTTCCAGGTTAAAATGCTAGACTCAGAGACCTTTTAGCTGGGCCAAACTGCAGCATTCACCCATTAACCAAGGAACCAGAGACATGGCAGAGGCATAGGAGAGAGAGAGGCGAACAATGTAAGGGCTGACATCTTAAGGACCCCAAATTCTGGAAAAAGGTAAACAATTATACTATTAGAGTGCTGAAAAGTTCAACGTCGTAAAGTATCAAAACTCAGATTTTGTTAACACAGCCTTTCTTAAATGGCTCTTATAAATATGTTGGTTTTGTATTTAAAAGAATACATTCATCAATCTTGGAGAAGCCTCTGGATTCCTAACATTAACTTAGCCTTTCACCTTTCCCACAATCCCCCATACCACATATGTACTATACATACTATGCAGTCTATTTTGTTCGAAACTTTTATTTAAATTAAAGCTTCCCTAAGCATTAAAAACGCTGATCATGCCAACAACTTACTGAGTTATTGTTTGTTTATTAGGTTAAAATAATATAGGATGTACAGTTAAGTTTGAACTTCAGATAAACAACAAATGAATATTCAGCATATGTTCTGTGATATATTTGGGACAATATTAACACTTTTTAAAAAACACAAATTTAAATTTAACTGGGTATCCTGTATTTGTACTGGCCAAATCTGTCAACTCTACTTGATGTAAGGTTTTACATACGCTGTCTCCGGTTACTCGTGGAAAACCATACAAAGGAAATGTTATGCTAATTTTACAAGAAAATTGTGGTTCAAAAGACTGTAATAGCCTCAAGAATATATACAGCTGGTACATGCTAGAGTCAGAATCTGAAGTTAGATCTGTCCAGATACAAGGGCCCTGTTTTTATACTTATTAAGAAAACTAATCACATAATAGTATTAATTATTATTGTTCAGAGCTAGATGAAGAGCATTATGGTTTTATAGTCATAGAGTCAATGGAAATGTTCTTGCTGTTCCCTGAACCTAGGTTTTTACCATGCTGCAACTCAGCACCACGGGCCCTTCTTACTTGTGAGCAGCGCTTTGTCTTCAGAGCTCTGCTCAGGAGTTAGTTTGGGAGAAAGCGTTCTCTGACCACTGGCAAGAACTGATATCTAAATGACCCTATTGTGTATAACACTTGCCCGGTTATCTTCTGGAAGATCTGTTTCCCCTAGAAAACCATGGGTTTCCAGATATGGGGACCATTTTTTATTTCTTCAGTACCTACTGTGGAATCCTTGTAAAGGTCAAGGATGAAGACCAAATTCAGGTCACCAGATGCTAAAACACACATGGGGATCACTGTCTGGAGGACAATGGATCTCCTGGCCCTTGGTGAAAAACGTCATCAGAGAATAGATATTAGAAACTAACTTCTATCTCAGAGACCATAATTTTTTTACTATTTAGTTTGGGAAAAATTGTACCAATTG
Organism: Fukomys damarensis; assembly: GCF_012274545.1. Lineage (NCBI taxonomy): Eukaryota > Metazoa > Chordata > Mammalia > Rodentia > Bathyergidae > Fukomys > Fukomys damarensis. The sequence continues at coordinate 6,767 of NW_022974780.1, read as the reverse complement.
CATTTTTTTATGATGTTACTTTCCTGCTATCTTTGATGTTGTTGTAACTTGTACTATTGTATCATTATCTTGGATCAAGGTTCTGGGAATGAATCAGCTTTCATTCACTTCCATAAATATCTAAAAGGTAAGAAGGAAGAGGTGAAGAAAATTTGGATTTCCTCTTTCCAGCTCAGCAAACTTCAAGCATTTTTTAAAGCCAATTTTAACAAATGAAGTCATTTTTATATGCTAAAGATACATGTGCTTGGCAAAAAAGGATGCTATTCCTTAAAGGCTTTCTTTAAATATATTCTTAAGACTTTTTAAAAAATAAGCTAAAAGTTTATTATAATTCTGGTGAGTACTGGGATTCTCTGTGTCTGCTTTTATCAGTTAGATTATGGAAAAGAAGTATGGTATTCTTATCCCTTGGCTGACCTGTTCATCTTCCTGGAAGGAAACTCATTTTTAGGCTAGCAAAGCTTTATTTCATTAAGAATTGAAATGTATTATTCTCTGTGGGTTTTAGTTGTTCTATCATATGTAGATTCTTTAGCTATCTTGCAAAACTTTACAGACAAAAATAATTAATGTGAAAAAAATTATCGTGTCAATATCTTTTCCAAGATAGTATAAAAATGCCACAAAAATGTTTTAGGAATGATTGACAAATTAGAAAACTCAGACCAAAGGTATTTCTACTAAGACAAATAGTGATTAAATTCAAATGGCAACTCTCCTTAGGCAGAAGCATAAAAGGATAATACTCAGGAACACCTCTAACGTATTCATTCATGCTGAGGAAATGACTGACAGTTTGGTATGCCACTTGCTGCAAAGGATAAAGCTTAAGAAAAAAGGAAGTGTGATAGTGAAACCCAAACAGTAGCCGTGCAGAAAGGATGGCACCCCCCCAAAGCAGAGCACCTCCCTTCCACCCTCAGAAGTAAATGCTTTTCATATACTCATGGGTTGGCAGCAGGAAGCATATTGTTGGCTGTTGTTCAGTATATATGTGGGAAGGAGGAAAACAAATATGATGGATGAGAACACCTGCTCCAGAGTCATTGTGCTGGAATTTGTTTCATAGATCTAACTCTTCTTGACTTTGAACAAGGTTCATTTTCCTCATCTGTAAGTGGAGAAGATAGCAGTATCTAGCCCCTGGCTTACCACAAAGACCAGAAAGGACCCATTTCAGAGTTCAATGCACAGGAATCACACAGCAAGAACCTTTTGCTATTCTCTCTTGACTGTCAGCATGACTGAGATCAATGGAACGGGAAGTTGGCGTCCACTGGGCAATGTTCCAGTTCTGACCAACTCTTTCCCGCAGATGGATTTGCATGAACAATGTAAATCATGTTAAAAAGAAGTAGAGATTTATACAGAAAAGGAAGGATTGTGGTGACTCAGGATTTCAAATGTTTACCACTGACTCTTTCTCCACCCTAGACCCCTTCCCACCTTAGGCTCTTGAGGGAAATGAAAACAAAAGCACAAAGAACAAGGTTGGGCAAATGCATGTTTTAAGACTGTCCCCAACTCCTGGGCAGACCTAGTGAGCTGGGCTGGCCACATGGCAGGCTTAATTCTTGACAGTAGTAAGGCAGCTCCGTAGTCCTTTCCCTTCAAGGCACACATCATGGTTTCTCTGGATTGGGCAATTGTAATAAGAAAAAAAAGGTAACAAGTGAGCAAAGAAGCAAGATGTTCTAGGCATCCTGTGTTCGCACCTTGAGCTCAGCTGGTCCACGCATTCTCAGAGGTGAGTGTAAGCCTCAGGAGTCCTGTGTGCCTAAGCCCACCAGGGGAGAAAAGGGAGAAAACACAATCAAGAGCAATCCCTTATAGGCTTAGACCTCTAACTTATTCAATTCATTCAGCACATTTTGCTGAACATCTATAGCATGCTTGGCACTTATGTATGCAGAAAGCTCATCCTGGTTCAAAAGTTGATTTGTTGCAACCCCCAGTTAAGGATCTAAGACCCTGGTCCAAAGCACCACAAACCTGCCCCAATCTGTTGGGCTTAACTCCTTCATTCTTCCAGTACCAGCTTTGTGCTTGACTATGACACATCCCAAGGCAGGGTAGAAAAGAACAGAGGGAGCAAAGAGACATAGGCTTTCATAGCCAGCAAATAACAGACAGACAAGACCCCAGTGGATTTTGATTCAAGTCAGAGGTGCCTCAGCCCCTTTTCCTCAGATGAGTTATTATGAACCCTACACTTTTGCTATTTTGCTTTTGATATTTGGCCCCAAATAGAAAGTATTAACAGTTTATCTCAACTAGAGAAAAAGTAGTGTGTACAAGATGCTGGAGATTCAGGTAGACAGCCTGTGCTGTTCTGCTTTAGGAAGTGATTTCTAGTATAAGTAGGAACATTTTAGCCTAAGAATAGCCAAAAGCAGGAACAATCCGCTACCTGAGTAAGGTGGAGGCCAAGTTCTAGAGACAAGAGATGTCCCATCAGACACTTCTTACCAGATCAACCCAGATATCAGATGCACAAACCCAGGTCCCAGATGGGAGCCAGGCCTGCAGTAGAGAGAAGCTGGCATAGGGTCTTGTAATTCATATCAGGGCCTGACCTTTTAAGCTGTTTCTTTAAATTTCTAGTCACCCATTCTTGTTAATCTTGAAAATCTTTAAAACTTAAATCAGCTTATACTAATATGCTTTTATTTTTACTTTTGGGATTTGAAATTGAACTAATTCATTCAACCAGGATGGATCTTTAGTGTTTAAACACAAAGGCTAGAATTCAAAAGGCAGAAAAACCTTCAGACCTTATGATGAGGTGTTTTGTTCCTTGCTCCAGATGAGAATAAAATATTGAGCTACAAAGAAGGAAAGTCACCCAGCTAGTTGTTTGTAGATGTCACGTGAGACTAGGAACTTTGTTTTGTATGTAAACAACACAGCCTTCCTTTTGTTCAAGGACTTGTATTTCAAGCTATTCCAAAGACTGGCTCTTAGCATGTTATAACATGAACTTGGATTTCTTTAATTTGATTTTAAAGTCATCAGTTCCCTGAAAGTCTCAGGTTGTATAGCTTTTTAAACTCACATCTTTAGTTGGTTTAGTTATTAAACAAAAAGAGCAACAGGTATCTTTTTTTTCTTTTTATTGAGTTTATTGGTACATGTTAGGTATATAGCACAGTTACATTCATCATCGGGATCGTGTACCTTTACATGACAGGTCTTGGTTCTCATTTTTTCCCCTTGTTCTTGCCCTCCCTTCATCCAACAGTTATCTTTTTAACCAGGATCATCTTGCTTGACAGTGTGGTAATTCTAATTGTCTTTATGATCTAAGAACCATCCTGATAGTCCTCTCTTCAGTTCTACACCAGGCATGTTGCTCTTACTGATTGCTTCCGTTTTGAGATTATAACCATACTAGACAATTTTTTTTCTTAATTTCTGACTTTTGCTATTTGCACAAGAATCAACTTTTGTGTCAGAGGGGTAGTGTTTTCAAAATGTTATCTGGTCTTATATTTGGAATTCTGGAAAATGGCATAAGAGCTAGCCCTGCCTAGAATAAAACTTAGAGAAGTTCCCAGTTTTCTAGCTACAGGAATGTTGGGTGGGTACAGCAGGTCATGGATTAAAGTTCCTCATCCTCTGCCATGTTTACAGCTATAAGGTACAGCAAAAAAGCTTGTATGTCAGAAAGCAGAAAACAGGAGTTCCAAGTCCCCTACTCCATAAATTAGCTGAGTTAACACAGATGCAGGCATAGGTTGTAGGTTTACATAAACTATAAAATTTACAATTAAAATGGACTTTAAGGATTTTGGTCCAATAGATTTATTTGCTTGTTTTAGTTTTTCCCTCCTGTATGGAG
>NW_022974780.1:0-2882 GCF_012274545.1 Fukomys damarensis | reverse complement strand
TTTTTTTCATTTTGAGACAGGGTCTTGCTAAGTCATCCAGGCTGGCTTCAAACTTGCTATCTTCTTGCCTCAGCCACCCAGGGTGCTGGGATTATAGGCACATACCACCATGCCTTTTTCTATCCCCAGCCCTTTTTATTTTTTAATATTTTGAGACAGAGTATTACTAAATTACCCAGGCTGGTCTTGAACTTGCAGTTCTCCTGCCACAGCCTCTCAAGTAGCTGATATTATGGGCATGCACCACTGAACCCAGCCTAATAGCCTTGTTTTACAGACAAATAAACTAGAATTCAGAGAAACTCAGTATCTTTCCTCATATTTGGAAATAGCTAACAAATTAAAAATGCACAACCCCATTTCTGGTCAAAATGACTAAGCCTATACTATAATTTACCCATTCTGCTCAAATAATAAATCAAATATAAATATCAAAATTTTTTAAAATGTGAAGGGCTTCAAAATTGGGCTACACACTCTGTGAACCAGAAACAGAAGAACATGGAGCAGTGAGAGGGACTGATTCTTCTGGCTAGGAGACAGGCAGAGGTGGCTGAGAGGTAACTGCTGAAATTTATTGGGTACTAAGAACGTCCCAAATGAATGGAAAATTGAGGATTTACCCCTTGAAACCTATCTGGGGACTCAGAGGGTGGAGAACAACCTACTGCCCTCCCACTTGCAGGAGCCTTGACTTAGGAAGCAGTACGTCCCTGAAGGTAGGGGCTCTGGGAGCAACGGTGGGTCCTGGGCCTCAGGAGGACAAAGTCTAGGACAAAGAATGGCCTAGTGACACGGGAAACCCTCAAATGCCACTCATGATGAGACAAGGCTTTGGCAACTGCAAAACCAGTAAGCAGGTAGAGGTAAGATGAGAAAGAATAAAAAGATGAGAAGACACAAACAAATAGAACCTCTATGTTAAATAAGTGTGCCAAAGGCAGTCCAAACAAAAAGAAATACACCATGAAAAAAAAAAGTGACAAAACTATGAAAACATGAACCTATTCAGAATGAAATTAAAATTAATTTGACTAAATAGGCTAATTTGACTGAAAAGACTTCAAAGTGTTTAGAATAGTCAAAGATAAACTGAAGATTAACTTAAATTTTAAGAAAACAAAAGATAAAAACAAAAATGAAACAGGTAAGAAAAAGAATTATTTAGGAATACTAAATCCCTGTATTAATCAAGTAATGAAAATTAAGTAGTTATTGGGCTAGGGATTTAGTTCAGTGGTTCTGCCACCTGCCTTGAAAGTGCAAGGTCCTGAGTTTGATCCCTGGTACACCCCCCCAAAATAATTAAGGAGTTATTAATATGTTTAAAAAGCAGTAATGCATTCTTTTAAAAAGAAAAACCTTGGCAGATAGGATAAACTCTGGTTAACAGTAATAAGGAAATTACTAAGAAAGTTACATAGAGAAGCAAAGAGTTAAAAAATATACAGAAGCAGTAAAGAGGATTGGAGAATTGATTTAAAGGTAGACAGACTGAAAAGATCCACTAGAGATATAATAAGAATTCCAGGAAAAGACAATAAATGGATGAGAAATAATATTTAAAGAAAAAAATGCTGAGAAATATTCAGAACTGAAAAAAGACATGAGGTTTCTGGTGTGTTCTCTCATGCTAAATAAAGGCAATTCCACAATTACACTTCAAAATATCAAAGATAAAAATAAAGTCCAAAAGTTATGAGAGTCTATATATCTATGCAAGAAAAGGCAGAGAATCCAACAGAAAAATGGGCAAACGACTTGAAGACATTACAAAAGAAGTTATATACTGGCCATTTAAAAATATTATCTAAGTATTCATCAAAGAAATGCATATTCAGACTTTCTTGAAACACAAGAGTAGTTCAAATGAAAAAAAAATCGGTAATACAAAATGTTGGTAGAATGTCAGTTAAGTGGCACTTATGCATATCATTGGTGACAATACACACTGGGATAATGGTTTTAGAAAACTGTTTAGCAATGTACAGGTCACCTTGCCATTATCCTTTCCCAAAATGGCTTCAGATTTGGGATATTTCTTCAGGTTTTAGAATATTTTCAGTTTCAAGTGAGATATCTTGGGAATAGGACCCATTTCTAAATATGAAATTTATTTTTGTTTCACAAATACCTTATGCATATAACATGTAGGTAATTTCATGTATTTTTTAATATGCTTATGTTGTAACTGTGGCTCATTACATGAAGTCAGGTGTGGAATTTCCAATTGTGATGTAATATCAGCATTTAAGAAGTTTCAAACTTTGAGGCATCTTGGATTGTTTTGTTTTGTTTTGGTACTGGGGATTGAACATGGGTCCTTGTGCTTGTGAGGCAGGCAGCAAAAACCACTGAGCTAAATCCCCAGCCGCCATTTTGGATTTTGGATTTTTAGAGATGCTCAAACTCTACCAAACCTGAACATATACATACCCTAGGAGCTAGCAATTCTGCTTCAAATAGAATTGCATACATAGAAAACGTATGTTCAGCAAAAGACACAAACATGTTAATAGCAGTACTATTCTAGTAGCAAAAAGTTTAAACTAACCTCATGTCCATCAAGAGAATAAACAGATTATATTCATGTAATGAAATATGAGAATCAGTGAACTATAACTCATGAAACAACATAAATAAATGTCATAAATGTAATGTTGAGCTAAAGAAATCTCAAACTGGGAGAAAATATATATAAAAAATATATATGATAAAAGATTTGTAGCTTGACTATACATATATATATATAATTTAAAGATCATAATATTTCAATTATAATACAAACCAAGCTGGGCAAGGGTGGAGGCATATATCTGTATTGGGAAGGTTGGGAGGAGAACTGGGAGATTGAGGCAGGACAATCTTGAGTTTGAAGCCAG
>NW_022974779.1:0-2533 GCF_012274545.1 Fukomys damarensis | reverse complement strand
ACAGTCCTGGGTGCCGTGCTCACCTGGGTACCATACAGTCCTGGGTGCTGTGCTCACCTGGGTACCATACAGTCCTGGGTGCTGTGCTCACCTGGGTGCCATCCAGTCCTGGGTGCTGTGCTCACCTGGGTACCATCCAGTCCTGGGTGCCGTATAGTCCTGGGTGCCGTGCTCACCTAGGTACCATACAGTCCTGGGTGCCATGCTGGCCTGGGTACCGTACAGTCCTGGGTGCCGTGCTCGCCTGGGTGCCATACAGTCCTAGGTGCTGTGCTCACCTGGGTACCACAGTCCTGGGTGCCATGCTCGCCTGGGTGCCGTGCTCAGCTGGGTGCCGTGCACACCTGGGTACCACAGTCCTGGGTGCCATGCTGGACTGGGTACCGTACAGTCCTGGGTGCCGTGCTCACCTGGGTGCCATGCACACCTGAGTGCCCTGCGCACCTGGGTGTGGGACCGGCCTGCAGTCATGGCCCCAGGCTGAGGCTCAGCTGAGATCCTTTGTCTCCTCCTCTGCAGCCACCCAGTGCAGGCACGGCGCTGTGTATGACACCTGTGGCCCGGGGTGTGTGAAGACCTGCGACACCTGGAATGACATCGGTCCTTGCAACAAGCCATGTGTGGCAGGCTGCCGCTGTCCAGCTGACTTGGTCCTGCACAGGGGACGGTGCATCCCGCCGGTGCTTTGTCCTCAGCGGTGACGTCTGTGCCGGCCATGGAGACTGAAGCCTGGTGTCCCGGACACTGAAGCGGAAGAGGCAGGGAAGGGCACACAGAGCACATGTGTCCCTGTGGAGAGGTACAGATACAGCCTTTCATCGTTTGTGTGGACTCTGGTGCAGTACTAGAGTATTGTGTGGGAGCATTTTGTGCTATAAACAGGTTTTGTTTCTAGGACCCTGATCTGTAAGCCATTGGACTCAGTGTATAAACACAGCAGGGGGGTTTAATTGAGCGGGCAGCGTGCAGACTTCCGGAGTGGTGGGACAGTCACACGTTTCTCCTTCTTGAGGAAGTCTGCTAAGGGCCCCCAGCTGCCTGCCTGCCTTCATTGTAGCTTGGACTCAGTGTTGGTCACTGGGTGGAAAATGGGTTTTTCTGGAAAAAGGCCTCCTTATTTGGGGACATTTCGTGTTTCCTAAGAGAGGAACGTGTGCCCGAGTGGGGCGGAAGACCGGGCAGGCCCTGATGCTGCCTGCGAGGCAAGGAAGGGGAAGGCTGCCGGGCTCAGGGGCGGTGGTCTGACACCGTTCCCACGACTGGCCGTCACCAGGAAACACGGGCGCCACCGAAGGTGGGGCGGGTTCTTGCGGTCTTCGCGGAGCCCTCCAGCCTCCTAGGTTCTCTGCGAGTGCTGGAGGTGGCCACTTGTGCCGTCGCTGAGATGGAGGAGTGTCCAGGAGCCGTGTTTGTTATGAGCATGGGAAGGTGCACAGCGCATGGAGAACACCGTGCTTCTGACTCTCAGAGCTGTCCAGGGAGGGATGGAGGCCTCTGCCTTCTGCGATGTCCCATGCGGAACCGGAAGCCTTCGACTGCTCTGAGGGCTCCCGTCCGGCGCTGTTGGTGACTGAGAATGTGTCGCAGTCTTAGCTGGGAAGGACTTGCTGGCCAGTTGCTTTAACGTCATTCCAAACAAAGAACGTCCATCCTGCCTGCTTTCCCAGTTTATTGATGATGTCGCTCCCAGTTGCCCTGTGATTTTCCTGGCTTTCACTTTCTGTTACACAAGTGCAAAAGTCAACCAAAACAAAACCCGCTGATGTCTAAAAATGAAATGTTCTGCACTGTAGTAAATAAATGGATTAAGTTTCAGCCATGGCGTTTCCTCCTGTAAGATGTCCTGTGTTGTGCTTTACAAATGAGCTGTATCAACTTCAGGTTTGTCCATATTAATAGTTCTCCTTAGGCCTAATTATAAGCCGTCTGTTGCTTTTATTGATAGAGTACTGTTAACGGATAGCAGCAGATGCCTGCATTCTGGCTGTAGGAGTGTCAGCCTTGCTGTCAAAGGCCTGCGTACCCTTTACGCTCCCCGTGAGGCACCGCTGCGGGCTCTTCCCAAGTGCCCCGGTGGCCAGCATGACCGGAGTTTGGTCGCCGTGAGGTGCTGCTGGCTGGCGCCAGGCATCTGGCTTCGTCACTGTGGTGCTCTGGTCCTTGCCGGCTGGTCATGGTCCAGTGCTGTCCTGGCACACTGTGCCATGTGTTTTATGCATCTGTCCACCACCTTTTCTTGTCACTGTGTCCTGGGCAGGATTGAGGATCAGGAACCTGGACATCTATGGCCGTGCCTGCCTGCCTGCCCCAGTGAGCCACCACTGAGGTGCCAGGGCTGCTCGTGCTTCCACACTGGTCCCATGTGCGTTCCCTGCCTCCTCAGAAGGAAGGGACGGGTCAAACCCCGCCCACTGTGCTTTCCCACCTTGGAGGGAAATGATGAAGACGGAAGATGCCGTGGCTGCTGGCTGCTCGTGGGTGGCTTGGCATGGGGGGAGCGACTCTGCCCTGGAAGGCTGAGCAGCCTCCTCAT
>NW_022974778.1:2525-17263 GCF_012274545.1 Fukomys damarensis | reverse complement strand
TGGTCTGCTGGAGGCCATGCAGGATGATGATCTGCTGCTCTCCATTCAGCGGGCTGGATGGAGCTTGTTGTGCTTCATGCATAATGATAAGAGTGAGGGCTCTCTGTGCTGCTAAACCATGCTAGGCCCATGTGGGAGGCAGGTAGTGGGAATGCAGGCTGAGAGCTTGCAATCCCTGCTTCAGTTGGGGTCCTTTTGCATGCTGCGTCACTGATGGTATCAGTCTATGGCCATGCCCTGCTCATTTTTCAACAGGTCTCTGTCGCAAGTGAGGTTTCCTCACTGATTCGATAACTATTTCTTTTCAGGTAGCTGTATGCATGCTGTGGAGAGCAGGAGCACTCTGCATGAATAAGTTTTCCTAAACCATATGCTTGATATAGCCTGGAATGGCAGTGAACTCAAGCCGGGTTAGGCTGCAGCTCCAAGGTACACTGCAAGCAGGCTGAGGCCAGGTGGTTTTCACAATGCTTTGAACAGGTACAAAATGTTTCACTGCATGCCAGCCGTAAGAGTGTGGGTATCACAGTTGCAAACTATAGCTCAACTGTCCAGTGCTTGAAGTCCATGTGCCTGCCAGCCTCACAGTGTGACTCAGAGCTCCTCCAGTTTCTCCTGCCTTCAACTTGTTATGCATCTGACATGTCTGCAATTCTAGGAAGAACCCAATGTTTCACCTGATGGATTCTGACAGGAGGGCAACCTCAATGCATGGCTCACCAGTTCACATCCTGTGCCTGGCTCATAGCTGCACCAAGTTCAGGCTCACTGCATAATGCACAATGCCTCTCCAGACATCTGTATGTTTTTTTGTTCAAGTGCATGTTCCCTGAATGCCTAACTGGTCTGAAATGTTCCACTGCATAAAAGTAAGGTCTGCACGCACTCATAATGGGTTTGAAAGGGCTTTTAAAGCCAGCTGCTTTTCTGCCAGTTTGAGGACAGTCTCACTGCATTGCAAAATATTCCATAACCATAACCCTGGAGGAGACAGACATGTGGGCTGGCTTACTGTGCAGATAACTGGTCCCCAAAGTTTGTTACTTGCAGAAAGGTAGAAGTGATGATTTTCCCAGCTGTTAAGTGGTCCTAGTCATTCTTCGCGAGCCAGGTAAGATTGCATGCAGGCTCAATGTATCTTTAGTGGCCGCTCAATCCTTCTGCCATTTGATGTGTAGGTGAAGGGACTTCTTATTCAGTTCCTAGGCCCTGCTCCTTTGTTCATGAATGGCATGCAGGGTCAAGGGTGTGCTCACCATTTCCCAAGTGGTCCCTCTGGGAACCTTGCCTATGAGCTGCACCAAGGGCAGACTTGCTGTGAGCACACCACTACTCGCCAGAGGTCTGTATGACTGTTCCACGAGACAATTATTTTTTCCATGCCTACCAATCCCTAAGCCATCCACCAGGTGGTGCGCATGACCCTGACAAGAGCCCTGCTGGCTGACCAGTCCTCAGAGGCCTGCACCAGAGCCGGCAGAGTGATGGCATGTGGACTGCATTGCTAACCACTCCTTAAACAATCTGCTGTAGTCCCGCTAGGCAGGTAAATTTCAGAATGGGCCTAAAGATGCAGTGAAAATCAGGCACATGCAGCACAACACGAATGAGGACTTTCTGTGCTATTGACAGGTCCTCTGAGGTCTGTGGAAATCAAAACAGTGGAAATGCAGGCTCACTGCCTGGCTCTCTACTGTATCTTGGTGTGCTCTTTGCTATTTTTGGCAACTCGGGCAGACTGCATGGCTAGGACCTTTTCATTTGTCCTCAGTTTGTTGTCTGAAGTGAAACCAGGCTGACTGACTCATGAGCCACTCCTCTTCAAATGGTTGGCTTCAGGCTGTGGTTATTTTGAGCACACTGCAGGACCAGTGGCACCTAAATGGTCTGCTGCAGGCCACCCATGAGGAGGATCTGCTGCTTATCATTCTGCGGGCTGGATGGGACTTTTTGTTCCTCATGCAAAATGATAAGAGTGAGGGCTCTCTGTGCTGCTGAAACATGCTAGGCCTGTGTGGGAGGCAAGTAGTGGGGATGCAGGCTTAGAGCTTGCAATCCATGCTTCAGTTTGTGGCCTTTGGCATGCTGCGACACTGGTGGTATCAGTCTATGGCCATGCCCTGCTCCTTTTTGAACAGGTCTCCGTCTCAAGTGAGGTTTTCTCACTGACTCGTTAACAATTTCTTTTCAGGTGGCTGTATGCATGCTGTGGAGAGCAGGAACACTCTGCATGAATAAGTGTTCCTAAACCGTAACCCTAACCCTAACCTTCATGCTAAATCTAACCCTAACTGGAAAACCCACAGACTTTTGAGGATCTGTTAATAGCATAGCGATCCCTCACTCTTATTGTGCTGCATTCACGTGATTTACACCGCATCTTTAGGCACATTTTGGGTTACAGCGATGGTTAGGGTTAGGGTTAGGGTAGGGGTTAGGGTTAGAGTTAGAGGGTTAGGGTTAGAGGGTTAGGGTTAGGGTTAGGGGTTAGGTTTAGGGATAGGGTTAGGGTTGTTAGGTTTAGGGTTGGGTTAGGTTTATGGTTAGGGTCAGCGTTAGAGTTAGGGTTAGCCTTAGGTTTAGTCTTAGGTTTAGCGTTATGGTTAGTTTTACCATCAGGGTTATGATTAATGAGCATGATACAGAGGGAATTTGCCTTCAAATAGTTTGCATGTGCGAGGAAAGTTGCAGGCAATGTCTTTTTTGAACGTGGGATATAATGTGTGTTTCCCAGGACGTGAATGATGAACCCTAGATATTATGTGTAGTGAATGGCCAGCGAGAAGGTTTAGAGCTAGATTTTCGGATTGGAGTATGCTCCCCATTTTCCTCCTTGAGTCGTGTCATGTATGTTGGAATGTGAGTGTTAGTGTTTGTTTGACATTCAGTGTTAGGAATGATATAGGAATATTATTCCCTCCTCTTGGGTTTTGATTGGTGTTAGTGTTAGGGGTAGGATTCAGATGAGTGATAGCCTGGGCGTTTCTCTCCCTGACCTTTGTGGTTTGGGTTTTCTAGCTAGTAGCAGCATGAGATTTCTCCTTAGGCTTAGCCACAATGCTGGATTTGAAGCACCACCTTATGCAAAGTTAGGAATCATGTGGTGGGTTAGGGTTAGAGGTAGCGTTGTTGATCGTGATCCAGAAGGAATTCACCTACCAGGTAATTTGCATGTAAGTGGGAAGGTGAGGGCAGTGTCTTTCATGAAGCTGGGATGTACTGTGTGTTTCCAAGGATCTGAACATTACACCCTAGATACAATGGGTAGTGACTGGCCAGTGAGTAGCATTAGAGGTAGATGAACGGGACAGTATATGCTCCCCATTTCACTTCCTGTCTTGTGTCGTGTACGTTTAAGGGGGAGGACTCCTGTTCATTTGATGTTCAGTATTTGGAATGATGTAGGAATGTAAGTCCCTCCTTCGTGGTCAGGCTTAGGGTTACAGTTGGGATTCGGATTGCAGTGAGTGATAGCCCTGGAATTTCTGTACCTAGCTATTGGCTTGTGGGTTTCCTACTCAGGATCAGCATGAGATTTCACCTTAGATGTAGCCACAGTGGAGGATTTTGAGGACCGCCCTCTGGGAATTTACGAATCAGTTTCTGGGTTAGGGTTAGGGTTAGGACTGCTGAGCATGATACGGAAGGAATTCACACACTATACCATTTGGGCATGAGAGGTAAGGTGAGGGCAGTGCCTTTTGTGAAGGGAAGATGTACTGTGGTTTTCCACAGACCTGAGCATTGACACCTTGATAGAATAGGTAGTGATTGGCAATCGAGTAGTTTTAGAGGTAAATTAAGGGGATGGAATGGTCTTCCCAATGGACTCCCTGTGTAGTTTAATGTGTGCTTGAGGATAAAGGTTCGTGTTCAATGGACTTTCAGTTGTAGGAATGATGTAGGAATATAAGACCCTCCTGGAGGGTCAGGGATAGGGTTGGGGTTAGGATGAGGATTCCGCAGAAGATTAGCCTTGGAATATCGCTACCTGGGCATTGGGCTGTGGGTTTCCCAGTTAGTATCAGCATGAGATCTCACGTGAGGCTTAACCACAGGCGAGGATGTCAAGTCCCACCCTATGGGAACCTGGGAATGAGGTTGTGGGTTAGGGTTAATGTTAGGCTTGGTGAGCATGATACGGAGGGTATTCACCTTCCAGGTAGCTTGCATGTGAGAGGAAAGGTGAGGGCAGTGCCTTTTTTGAAGGTGGGATATGATGTGTGTTTCCCAGGACCTGAACATTGAGGCCTAGATATAATGGGTAGGGAGTGGCCAGCGAGGAGGGTTAGATCTAGATTTAGAGGATGGAATTGGCTCCCCATTTTCCTCCCTGAGTAGTGTCATGTGTGTTGGAAGGTGAATGTTGGTGTTAATTTGATGTTCAGTGTTAGGAATGATGTAGGAATATAAGCCCCTCCTCTAGGATCAGGGTTCATTTTACTGTTAGGTGTAGGAGTCCGGTGAGTGATAGGCTGGGAGTTTCTCTCCCTGGCTATTGGGGTGTGGGTTTCCTAGTTAGTAGCAGCATGAGATTTCGCCTTAGGTTTAGCCACTGTGGAGGATTTGAAAAACCGCCCTCTGGGAACTTAGGAATCATGTTTTAGGTTAGGGTTAGGTTTTGGACTTCTGAGCATGATATGGAAGGAATTCACACACCAGACAATTTCGGCATGAGCGGTAAGGTGAGGGCAGTGACTTTTTCGAAGGTAGGATGTATTGTGCTTTTCATCGACGTGAGCATTGACGCCTTGATAGAATAGGTAGGGATTGGTCATCCAGTAATGTTAGAGTTAGTTTTAGGGGATGGAATGGTCTCCCCATTGGACCCCCTGTGTATTTTAATGTGTATTTGATGATAAGGGTTCGTGTTCATTGGACCTTCAGTTGTAGGATTGATGTAGGAATATAAGCCCCTCCTGGAGGGTCCGGGATAGGGTTAGGGTTAGGCTGAGGATTCCGCAGAAGGATAGCCTTGGAATTTCACTACCTGGATATTGGACTGTGGGTTTTCTAGTTAGTATCAGCATGAGATCTCACCTGAGGCTTAACCACAGGTGAGGATTTCAAGTACCACCCTATGGGTACCTAGGAATGAGGTTGTGGGTTAGGGTTAGGGTTAGGATTGTTGAGCATGATACAGAAGGAATTCACATAACAGACAATTTGGATGTGAGAGGGAACTGGAGGGCAGTGACTTTTTTGATGGTAGGATGGACTGTTGTTTTCCATAGACCAGAATATTGCTGCATTGATAAAATAGGTATTGATTGGCAATCGAGTTGTGCTAGAGGTAGATTGAGTGGATGGAATGGTCTTCACATTTGTCTTCCTGTGTAGTGTAGTGTGTGTTTACAAGTAAGGATCCGTGTTCCTTTGACCTTTAGTATTAGGAATGATGTAGGAATATAAGTCCCTCCTCAAGTGTCAATGATCCGGTTAGGGTTTTTGTAAGGATTGTGGCAAAGGATAGCCTTGAAATTATTCTACCTGGGTATTGGGCTGTACTTATCCTAATTAGCATAATCATGAGATTTCACCTTAGCCTTAACCAGAGTGGAGGACTTCATGTACGGTTCTATGGGATCATAGGAATCAGGTAGTGGGTTAGGGTTAGGGTTAGGATTAGTGAGCATGTTGTGGAGGGAGTTCACATTCCAGATAGTTTGCATGTGAAAGGGAAGGTGAGGGCGTTTTTTTTTTGTTTTTGAAGGTGGCATATCATGTGTGCTTCCTAGGACCTGAACACGGAGGCATAGATATAATGAGTAGCGACTGGCCAGGGAGTAGGTTTCAAACTAGATTTAGGGTATGGAATAGGCTCCCTGCTTTCCTCCCTGTGTAGTGTAGTGTGTTTTTGAGGGTTTGTGTTGGTATTAGTTTGACGTTTAGTGTTAGGAATGATGTATGAATATAAGTCCATCCTCCTGGGTTAGGTTAGGGTTAGTGTTAGGTGTAGGATTCCTGTGAGTGATAGACTTGGAATTTCTATACCTGCCTATTGGGGTGCGGGTTGTTTCAGAGTTAGAATCAGCATGAGATTTTACCTTCGGCTTAGCCACAGTGGAGGATTTCAAGTACCATCCTATGGGAACATAGGAATCAGGTTTGGGGTTAGGGTTAGGGTTAGGACTGGTGGGCATGATACTGAAGGAATTCCTCTACCAGGCAATTTCCATGTGAGAGGTAAGTTGAGGGCAGTGACTTTTTTGAAGGTAGGATATACTGTGGTTTTCCATAGACCTGAAGATTCCTGCATTGATATACTAGGTAGTGACTGTTCATTGAGTCATGTTAGAGGTAGATTGAGGGGATGGAATGATCTCCCCATTTGGCTCCCTCTGTAGTGTAGTGGGTAAGGGTTGGTGTTAATTTGACATTCAGTGATAAGAACGATGTAGGAAAATAAGTACCTCCTCTGGGGTCAGGGTTAGGGTTAGGGTTATGGTTAGGATTAGGGTGGGTTATTGCCACGAAATTTCTCTACCTGGGTATGGGTTGTGCTTTTCATACTTAGTATCAGCATGAGACTGTGCCTTATGTTTAGCCACAGTGCACGATTTGAAGTGTTGTCCTACGGGAACATAGGAATCTGGTTGTGTGTTAGGATTAGGGTTAGGAGTGGTGAATGTGATATGGAAGGAATTCAGGTACCAAATAATCTGCATGTGAGAATTTGGTTGAATACAGTGAGGTTTTTGAAGTTAGGATGTACTGCGGTTTTCCAAGGATCTGAGCAATGCGGCCTGCATATAATGGGTAGTGATTGTGCAGTGAGTAGAGTTAGAGCTAGATTAGGGAATGAATAGCCTCCCCATTTTACTCTCTGTGCAATGTAGTGTAGTGTTTGTTTGAGTGTTAGGGTTGGTGTTAATTTGAAGTTCAGTGTTAGGAATGATGTAGCAATATAAGTACCTCCTCTGGGTTCAGGGTTAGGGTTAGGGTTAGGGGTAGGGTAGGATTAGGGTTAGTGATAGCCTTGGATTTTCTCTACCTGTGCATTGGGGTTTGGGTTTCACAGTATCAGCATGAGATTGTGCCATATTGTTAGCCACATTGCAGGATTTTTATGTACCGCCCTATGGGAACATAGGGATTATGCTGTGATTTAGGGATAGGGTTATGATTGGGCCTGATACAGATGGAAGTCACATACCCAATAATTTGCATTTGAGAAGGAATGTAAGGGTCTTGAATTTTTTAAAGTTGGGATGTACTGTGGTTTTTCCAAGTACCTGAACAGTAATTGTTCCTAAACAGGATGCTTGATGTAGCCTGGGATGAGAGTGAACTCACTTCATGCTTATCTGCTGCTCAAAGTTGCACTCGAAGGAGGTCAATGCCAGGTGGTTCTCACAATGCACCTAAGAAGTACTAAATATTTCACAGCGTGCTAGCCATATGAGTGCAGGTCTCTTAGTTACAAACTGTACCTAAACTGTCCAGTGCTTGAAATCCAGGGGGCTGGCAGTCTCTCTGTGTGACTAAGCTCCTCAAGTTTCTTGTGCCTTCAATTCTTTACGAGTCTGATATGTCTGAAATTCTAGGTAGAACCCAATGTTCCACCTGTTTGATCCTAGGGTGAGGGCAAGCTCAATGCATGCCTCACCAGTTCACATAGTGGCCCTGGCTCCCAGCCGCAGAAAGTTCAGGCTCACTGCATATGGTACAATGACTCTCCAGACCTCTCTATGATTGTTTGTTTGAGTGCATGTTCACTGGATGCCTAATGAGTCTTAAATGTTCCACTGTATGAAAGCCAGTTCTGCGTTAGCTCATTGTGTATCTGACTGACCTTCTCAAGCCTGCTGCTTGTCTGGCAGCTTGAGAACAGTCTCACTGCATTGCAAAATATTCTACAACCATATCCCTGGATGAGACAGCAGTGAGGGCTGGCTTTCTGCGCTGCTAACTAGTGCCCAAAGTTTGTTACATGCAGAAAGACATGAGTGACGGCTCTCCCAGCTGTTCAGGGATCCTAGTAATTCTGCTGGTGGCAGCTGAGATTGAATGCAGGCTAACTGTGTGTTTATTGGCCACTTGAACCTTCTGCTATTTGATGTCTAGGGGAAGGTCCTTCTTATTCAGTTCCTATGCCCTGATCCTTTGTTCACTAGGTGCAGGCAGGGACAAGGGTGTGCTCACTGTGTGTCCAAATGGTGTTCATGGGAGCCCTGCCTATAAACTGCACTGAGGGCAGACTTGCTGCATGCTTAGCACTACTCGCCAGAACTCTGTATAACTTTTCCATGAGCAAGGATTTTGACATGGCTACCAATTCTTAAACTATCCACAAGGTGGAGCTCTGGACCCGGCAAGAGCACTGTTGGCTGACCAGTCCTCACAGGACTGCTACACAGCTGGCAGAGTAATGACATGTGGAGTGCATTGCTAACTACTCCATAAGCAGTCCGCTGTAGTCAAGCTAGGCAGGACAGTTCCAGCATGTGCCTAAAGATTCACTAAAGATCAGGTGAATGCAACACAATAGGAGTGAGGGCTCTCGGTGCTATTACCTGGTCCTCAGTGGTCTGTGGGAGTCAAAATAGTGGGAATGCAGGCTGACTGCATGGCTCTCCACTGTCTATTTGTCTGCTGAATGCTATCTTTGGCAACACGGCCTGACTACATGTCTAGGCCCTGCGCATTTCTCCAAAGGCTGTAGTCTGAAATGATGGCAGGCTGACTCACTCATGAACCATTCCTTTTCATATGATTGACATCAGCTGGGTTGAATTTGAGCACACTGCAGGACCAATTGAACCTAAATGGTCTGCTGGAGGCCACCCAGGATGATCTGCTGTTCATCTTTCTGTTGGCTGGAAGAAGCAAGTTGTGCTTCATGCGGAATGATATGAGTGAGGGCTGTCTGTGCTGGTATCCATGGAAGGCAGTTAGTGGAAGTCAGGTAGTGGGAATGCAGGCTTATAGCATGGCTATTCCTTGCTCAATGGCTGCCTTTTGCAGGCTGGGTCGCTGGAGGTATCAATGCATGGCTATGCCCTGCTGATTTTTCAACAGGTTTCCGTCCCAAATGAGGGTTTTCTCACTGACTCAATAACCGTTCCTTTTCAGACGGCTTTATGCATCCTGTGGAGAGCATGAACACTCTGCATGAATAATTGTTCCTAAACAGTTTGTGTGATGTAGCCTGGGATGACAGTGAACTCACTTCGTGCTAATCTGCAGCTCAAAGTTGCACTGGAAGGAGGAGGACGCCAGGTGGTTGTCACAATGTGTCTAACAGGTACTAAATGTTTTACTGCAATTCAGCCATATGAGTTCAGGTCTCAGTTGCAATCTGGTCTTCAGCTGCTTTGTACTTCAAGTCCAGGTGTCTGGCTGTCTCATTGTGTGGCTATCTGCTCCTCAAGTTTCTGCTGCCTTCAACATGTTATGAGTCTGACATGTCTGCAATTCTTAGAACCCAGTGATCTCCTGTTCGATCCCGGAATGAGCATAGGCTCAATGTATAGCTCACCAATTCACATAATTGCCCTGGCTCCTGGCTGTGGTAAGTTCAAGCTCATTGCATATTTTACAATGACTATCAGACCTCTGTATGATTGTTTGCTTGAGTGCGTGTTCACTGAATGCCTAACCAGTCTTAAATACTCCACTGTATGAAAGCCAGGTCTGCACTAGCTCATTGTGTGTCTGACTGGCCTTCTCAAGCCTGCTGCTTGTATGCTGGCTTGAGAACAGTCTCACTGTATTGTGAAATACTCTAGCACCATATTCCTGGCTGAGTCAGCAGTGAGGGCTGGCTTTCCGTGCTGCTATCTAGTCCCCAATTTTCCTACATGCAGAAGGATATGATTGAGGCCTGTACTTGCTGTTAAGTGGTTCTATTCATTCTGCTGGTAGCAGCTATGATTGAATGCAGGCTCACTGCTTGTTTATTGGCTGCTTGAACCTTCTGCTATTATGATTTCTAAAGGAAGGGCATTCTTACTCAGTCGCTATACCCTGCTCATTTGTCCACTGGTTGCAGGCAGGGACAAAGGTGTGCACAATGTGTGGCCATATGATCTTCACGGGACCCCTGTATAAAATGGTAGTGAGTTCAGCATTGTTGCATGGCTTCAAAATACTCTCCACACCCTCATATGCCTTTTGACTTGAGGCAAGGATGTTTGCATGCTTACCCATTATTAAAACTTTCACTGGGTGCAGCCCAGAACCAGGGCAAGCACGCTGCTTGTCTCACCAATCCTCACAGCATCAATGTATAGCTAACGGGGTGAGGAGGTGCTCACTGCATTGCTAACCATTCCATAACTGGTGTACTGGAGGCAAGCAAGGCAGGACGGGCTCATTGTGTGCCTAACCAGTGATCATATATCTGCTGAATGCTGGACAATAGTAGTGAGTGCTCTCTGTGCTCTTACCAGGTTCTCACTGGTCTGTGGGAGGTAAAACAGTGGGAATGCAGGCTCACTATGTGCCTATCCATTGTACATTTGTCTGCTGGTAGCTATCTGCAGCTAATTAGTCTCACTGCATAATTATGCCCTACTAATTTCTCCACAGGTTGTAGTCTTAGGTGAGGGCAGGTTGACTTACTCATTAACCATTTCTTTTCAGATGGCTGGATGCAGGCTGATGTGAGCAGGAGCACACTGTAGGTGTAAAATAAATTATTGTCATATTTTAAAATAGACTCATGCAATAGTTACTCCTAAATTTGCATATCTGTAGGTAGGATTGAGGTTGTGACCAGGTTGGAAATTTATATCTTGAAGTAGATTGCTTGCCTAGTTAAATTGAATTTGAAATTTTTAATGCTGTTATTCTTTGCCTTAATTTATTATAGTTATTAGGAAATTTAAGACATTTTATTGTGCTAAAATTTAGATACAGCTGGTCACTAATTTACATCTTATCTAATCTGAAAAATAATCCAGTTTAGAAAGAAAATTACCCAGAAAGAGAAAACACGAAGGCAAAATATCTGCATCTTAGCCTAATTTATTTTAATGAATCTTTTTAAGGAAAGACCTGGAGGATCAGTGTGTGCTTTCATGTATTTGGTGTATCATAATAAATCATCCCTTTTTAGTTACAGGTAACTAAAACATTATTAGGGAGATGTAAAATAGCACAAGCATTTTCTTTTTTTCCCCCTCATTTAGTTTATTGGCACTTTTAAAGTATATAGTACAATTATATTGATCATTTGGATCTTGTAACTTTCCAGGACAGGTGTTAGTTCACATGTTTTCCCCATACCCCCGTCCTCCCTTCACCCCTCCACTCTTCCCAATTTACAAAATGTTTGTTTCTATTATTTTGTTTTTTCATATTTTCTTTGCCCTTATTTCCTTTCCCCTACCCTTCCCTCTCCCCCCTACCTTCAGCCATTTTCTTCCTATTTCACATTGTCAATTATACCATTTGGGCCTTATTTACACTTTTATTTTCTCAAATGAGAGAAACCATTCAGTATCATTTCACTTGAATATGGCCTTAATCTTCATCCATTTTTCTGTGAATTACTCCAGTTTCTCATTCCTTACATGTGAGTAGTATTGCATTGTATAGAAAAACCACATCTTCTTTGTTCAGTCTCCAACTTATGGGCATTTGGGCTGTTTCCAACTTTCAACTGTAACAAAATATGCCACTATTGACAAGGGCGCACATGTATCAGTATGATATGATTCTTTTAATTCTTTTGGAAAGATACTCAGAAGAGGGATAGCTGGGTCAAATGGAACCTCTTTATCCTAGTTTTTTGAGGTATCTCCATATTGATTTTCATAGTGGTTGCACCATTCTGTACTCCCACCAACAATAGAGAAGGGTTCCTTTCTCCCCATAAACCTACCAACATTTGTTATTGGTTCATTGCTTGATAGCAGCCACTCTTTCTGGGGTGAGGTGGAATCTCAATGTTGTTTTCATCTGCATCTTTCAAATGACCAATAATGTGAAACATTTTTTCATATATTTATTTGATAATTTTACTTCTTTTTCTGAGAAATGTCTGTTCATTTAAAATGCTCATTTTTGAATTGCGTCTTTATATTTGGAGAGCCTGAGTTTTATGAGTTCTTTATATATTCTAGATAATATTCCTTTGTCTGAGAAGTAGCTGTTAAATTATTTTCCCACATTGTAGGATGTCTCTTAGTTCTGTTGGTAGTTTCTTTTGCAGGGCAGGAACTTTTTAATGAGATGAGGTCCCAGTTGTTGAATATTTGTGCTAGTCCCCGTGCTACTGAGAATTTGTTCATAAAGTCTTTTCCTATTCCATTGACTTCAAGAATTCTGCCTAATGTATATTCCAGAAAATTTAGTGTTTCTTAATTTTTAGATCTTTAATCTACTTGGATTTTAGTTTAGTTCTTGGTGAAAGATAAGAGTCTAGTTTTAATATTTGGCAGATTGAAAGCGAGCTTTTCCAACACCATTTATTAAGAGGCTATCTTTCCTCCAGTGAGGATGTTTGCCTCCTTTGTCAAAAGTGAGGTAGCTGACTACATCTGGAGTTGTTTCTGTATCTTCTAATCTATTCCACTGATACTCAGGTCTTTTCCTTTGCCAGTACCGTGCTGTTTGTATCATAGTGGCTTTGTAGTATAGTTTCAAGTTGGGAATTGTTTTGAGCAGTTTATAACAGAACTTTTTAAACACAACAGCAGTTTTTTAAATTAATCTAAAGTTATTTTTGAGGACAAATGGATCATGAATCTTGAATTCTATATTGGCTCACAAAGACACCTCAGAATTACCTGAATAGCAAATGGCTTGTATAATTTTAGATGTTGCTGAATGAAACCCTGCTGCTCATCCTAGAATGAAAGTAGTTATAAGAAGCAAAAAATATGCTGGGGATCTAGCCTCATGGTGAAAGTGCAAAAGCAAATAAAAGCATAGCAAAGCAGACCAAAACAAAGGAGTATTCTAAACCAAATGAAACCAGAACAAATGTATGGAATGATTCTTTAACCTTTGAATCTCTCTTACACCAATCTCTTTTCACACCAGAATGACCTGCAATAGATCTGAATGGCCCCAAATAGTAAAGGTCCTTGCCTCACCCAATTGGCACTGCTGAATGATCCAAAGAGAGGTCCAATGAGTGGATATAGTAGATGCTTGAAGTATGCTTCAAGGGGGAAATCAGACAGAGCCCATCATCTCCAAATGAGATGAAGCCTAGAACTTGTACTAGATCAGAGATCCTGAAACTTTTTTTAACTGACAAAAGCATTAATGGGCAGCTGATGCAGCACATGGGAAAAGAAAGGAGAATTTTCAAAGAGCAAAGGTGTCCCTGGCAGGTACTGGAATGTCCCTGGAGTCCCAACAGCAGGTTGAGCTATCCATGAGCAAGCAGTCTCTTTCCCAAGTGATTGCTAGGATACACTAAAATCCCTTCCTGGTCACCCAAAGTGTTACCAGCCATTGGCTCAGGTTTGTCTCCTTGTCACCAACTAAACCAAAGGGTAAATATTTGGGTAGAAAGGACTTAAAGCTAATTTCAAGGCATTAGAGGAGCCAATTTTACTCACATCACCAACTCACTGTTTTCAGATGGGCAATGGTGTTTTCCAGTAAGAAGGGACAGTGGCCTCTAATAGTAATCCACTTTGCTTCCTCTAACAAGAATTTAATAACCTTGGATTAGCCTCTATTATTGATGTCTCCACTTCAGCATCTAATACTAATATATACAGAATAGCATCAAAGCGAATACATTTACTCTGTGGCTCCTCATGCTATTCTAATATCCACATTATAGCACTGTATTGCCAACATAATATCACACTTCAGAGTCCTAATACTAATAAAACATAAGCATAGTGGCTCCTTCATATGAGTAAATGGTCCACATACTGGACCTAATTCTATGATAGTATCCTCACTATGGTCTTTTAGTAAGTATATACTACTTATTCTGTGGCCTGTAATATCCACAATGTGGATTTCTAATACTAATATAAAATCTATATAGCAGCATTTTTTTTCTTTAGACAGCATCTCATGCTATAATCTAGGTGCCCTAGAACTCAAGTCCTCTTCCCTAAGTCTCTCAATTGTTTGGATTACACAGGTGTTCTGCCATGTTGGATCTAAATGGCATCTTAGTATAATATCCACACTTTGGCCTTTAGTGGTAATTCAATGTCCATAGTGTGGCCTGTAATACTAATTTTATATCCACACAGCAACCAATAGTACTATTATATCTCCTGTGGTCTTAAATACTAACAATATCCATGACATGCCTTCCTGTACTCATGTAGAGTAATACTCAGACATTACCCTCGGATACTGATATACGATCCATGGAGTGGTCTCTATTTCTACTATCCACACTGTGACCACTTCACAATGTTATGATAATACTCAGTGAGTGACATTTCAAATGTAATATCCCCGCAGTAGACTCTGAATATTATAATTTCAAGATAGTGAACATTAGAGCTTGTGTCTCAATTTCTTCTCAAAACTTCATAGGTGGGACTTTTCATATCTGGCTGGATCTAGGGTGTGTGATACTGGGGTTAAGGGGTGTGGTACTATATTAGTCCACTGACTGGAATTAGCATGGATCTGGATGTGGCCAAATGGATTTCCTGAAGAGAGAAGCCCCACCCTGGGTGTGGGAGTCATCATCCAAAATATGGGGTAGTCTGGAAGGGCTACAAAGGAAAGGGAGGCTTGCTGCTTGCTGCCATCTTGCCATGCCTTTTACTGTTTCTCCTCTGTGATGGCCCTCTGCTAGG
>NW_022974778.1:0-471 GCF_012274545.1 Fukomys damarensis | reverse complement strand
ATTCCCCAAGTTACAAGTCATCAGCAGCCCCACATTAGTTACTTCTTCCTTTGCTGAGATAGAATACCCAATTCCTGAAGTTAAAGGAGGGAAGGTTTATTTCAGGTCAAAGTTTGGAGAGGGCTCAGTCTATGGTTGTCTGGCTCCAAGGCAGGGAGACGTGGTATAGGGCCATCACAGAGGTGAAGAAGCTCAGGCAGAAGGCAGCAAGCAGCACCAGCAACAGCTGCTTCTCCCTGTTATCCCTCCCAGGATACCTGTCTTTTCGGTGGTCAGGGTGGGCTTTCCCATTATCCACACACAGAACTATGCTAAAGCATTTAGTGGACTAGTTTAGTAATTACATATCCTTAATCCCAGTATCACACCATTGACTCCAGCATAACACACTCTGGATCCAGCCACCTTCAAAAACCCCACCTATGGCCACATGAGGCTTTAGGGGAACATCTAGAAACAAGCCATAACAAG
>NW_022974777.1:17625-25000 GCF_012274545.1 Fukomys damarensis | reverse complement strand
GGCCCTGCTGCCACAAGTGAAATGTGTCTGCCAGTGCCATGCAGCCAGAGGGGAGAACGAATAGGGAAGACAGCCTCAGAGTGCCTTGCCATGGGCAATCACTTAACATCACAGTTGGAGATCACACACGTTCAAAGTTGTGAAACACAAATGACTCTATTTCAATCAAATACACGTGGTCACCATGAGTGACATGTGAATAAAATAGCAGGTATCCTCAGCTGTGTGAGATATTCTAACATAATGCACACACAGCACCGAAAAGACAGATCAGTTAACTTCAAATTATCCTGCAAATCAATAAATGGTATGTCAGGTTCTTCTGCTAGATTACTGATAATTACATCAGAATAAGAAGGAAGATGAGGTAGAAATGGAAGTGTTTAAAAATGGAAATGGTCATGTAAATGAAATTCTGAAGGGAATAATTTACCTCATCTTGTAGTGATTCTTCAACCTGTTCATCATAGTCTTCGTCTTGCCTTTTAACTAAAACACACCCAAATAAATGTTTTTAAATGGTCACCAAAAAGGTCAAAGATTTCACTAAGAAATAAAAGCATGGAAAGCATACCTTGCCGCAATTCTTGATTTTTAAAATGTTCTTCAAGTTTGGCTTTCAGTATACCTCCCAGTTCTTCAAAGTGTTCATTATTAAGGCATCCATCACCCATTACTTCAATGCACTAATGAAGATGAAGAAGAAATTTAATGGTGATCATACTCAAAAATTAAATTCCACTACAAATCATAGAGGCCTGAGGAAAATGAAGGCTATCAAATATCTAGGAAGAGAAATGTAATAGCTATATATTTAGTTTAGATTTGTTAGATTTCTTCACACATGTGCTGGCTATTATGTGACAGGCATTTCACTAGGTTCTGAGGATTCAAAGATGGAACAGACATAAAGCAGCTCCTAGGGAGAAAAAAATCTCTGTGTACACAGCATACAAAGATATCACAGCTGGAGGGAAAGGCACAGAAACGTGCATTCTTTGGAAATAGAAGAGGTTCAGAATTGCAGGAGTGGAAATGAGGACTGACCTTTACATTGAGACTGGCACAGGATAGGGAGCTGTGTACAGTGGGGCGACAATGAGCATGGCAAAGGAAGGGGTCTATAACCAGTAAGTTCAAGGGCAAAGGAGAAAAGAAAGGAGAGGCTCTCAGATTAGACTGAGTGAGGCTATTTCCCGTAGCACAAATAAGAAAGTTGGCAATGGAGAAAAAACAGACGAATTCAGGAGAGCACATTAGGATAGAGCTACAGGTGAACTGAAGATGGCACCTAAGTTTCTGTGGTTAGATTATTAGGTATATAATGGTAGAAACTTGCAGGATTATTCAGAATTTCTGTGTTTCCAAAGAATACATGCTTTTTTGCCTCTGCCTATACCATTCGATCCACTTATCATACCCTTCCAGGGCACATTCACCTTTCTCCGATGCCTACTTCTAAACAAACAAAAATAATGACAACACCAAAGTATGAAAGTAAAAAACTAGCCGGGCGTGGTGGCACACACCTGTAATCCCAGCACTCAGGAGAGGCTGAGGCAGGACTGACAAGAGTTTGAGGCCAGCCTGAACTATACAGCAAGACCTTGTCTTTAAAAAAAAAAAAAAAAAAAAAAGGTAAAACTTTATGTTCTAGCATCTTTAAAAGCCCCTAACTTTGGGCTGGGGATTTATTTTTTACATGAAAAATATGGACTGCTTCACAAATCTGCACGTCATCCTTGCGCAGGGGCCATGCTAATTTCTGTATCGTTCCAATTCTAGTATATGTGCTGCCAAAGCGAGAACTGGGCTGGGAATTTAGCTCAGTAGTGCCATCGCCTGACTTGCAAGCACAAGGTCCTGAGTTTGAATCTTGGTTCAAAAAAAAAAAAGCCCCTGACTTTTCTACTACTTTAGTGAGACTAGTAAGTTGAAGGTAAAAGACTTATACGATCTGCAGAGAAACCAGAGATGTGAACACAGCTTTATAAATACTTAAGATAGTTAACTTTCTCCATCCCCGGTGCCAAAACAAACAAACAAACAAAAAAGATAGTTACCTTTGCAAACGAATGCATTATTTCTGAGAGGACATCTGAATCTGGTTCTGTGCCAATAGCCTTGATTAGTGCATCACACATGAAATGCCACATCTGTGTGAGGTACTCGGGACCCCGCACTCTCGCACACTCGAGGAGAAGAGGCATGGACTCCGCTGCTGCCACTCGGACACGTGGTGGTGTTAAGGAAATACGACTACTAAGGGACCTCATCAGATCATTCTATGCTTTCTGAACATTAAATAACAGGGCAGTAGGGCTGGTAACTTCTGTTATCTAAGACAAGAGCTTGTATTAAAATAGGGCATGTATGAAAATAGAAGCCTCCACATATGCGACACACCCATCTTTCCTGTCACCCACAAAACAACAGCATGGGCCCTGTAAGAGTAAAGGGCCTCCTGCTGCCCACTGTAACCTACAGACAATAAAGGATGTGAAAGGACCTGTGACTGCAGGAGCACTTCCCAAGATGCACCCTAACCAGAAACAAGGTAATACATGTTTCTCCATGACATTCCTGGGAAAACTACTAATGACCTCTTCTATGCAATGCAAGCTTTATAGTTCTCAATAAAAATCAATTACCTCTCCTTATCTAATACCTTTTATAAAACAAGGTCTTGATAACTTCTTAAAAGCAATTATGCTTTGTTCTCGGGGACTACAGGAAGTGCAATGGGCAAAGCCATCTTCTGATGATACAATGCGATATAACAGAGACTTTTTAGACTTTGATCTGGGTTTGGGTCTGAGCTCCACCCGATTCTATCCATCTATGAAACTGTGTGTATACAGGCATAAAAATGCAGCTATATGTAATTATGACTATTGAGGATAAAAACAATAACATGCGGGTTTTACTGAGATGTTTCTCCCAGAGGCACTATCCACACTAGCAATGTAGGATTCTCTGTTATAGAAAGTTAACTAACTATCAGTGTGTCTTGAATCCAGCCAGAAAGGTCTTCTTTTCCTAACACTATCAAAAGATACTTGGGAAAAGCAGCAACTATACACACCTGAAAACATCTGTTAATACTTCTTAAAGTCTCTTAAGTGGCCAAAGACATTCACAACTAGACAGCTCACATTTTCTTTTTTATGTTTCTGGCACAGCCATTTATAATCTGTAGCTACAGTTATTGAAAACCAAGTAACAGTACTGAATACTTCAGTTATCACAAAATCTGGTAACTGAGAAGCCAGTTTTACTAATCCAGAAATGTTTTGTGCTCTACTGCTGCAGGATATCATCATGGAAGTAAAATTTCAGTAAAGGGACCATCAATTTGACAACCTGTTCGGTGTATTCCACAAAACCTTCCTTTAATTCCTTAGCATAGCAAACCTGAAATAAATATTAGAAAAGAGATCAAGATCCATGTTACAACTTTTCTTTTTCAAGTGCTGGGGATCAAACCTGGGGATGTGTACATGCTAGGCAAGTGCAACAGCACTGAGCTACAACTCTGGTTAGTTTTCAGCTATTACTATTTAGTAGCAAATAGCAAAATCTTAAATATCCACAAAATCTTGCATCTAAACCAGCCCTACATTTAAAGTCACATGCAGAACCTGGAACTAATCTTAAAGTAACAAGAATTTAAAAATGAGAAGGGCCACAAGATGATTGTAGTATGTATTATCATTCAAGGGCTGGAATAATTCATGTTTTTATTTATTGTATGTGGGAGAATTTAGAAAAGTTATGTACTCTGAAGATTCTTCTGAGAAAATGCATTACTTAAATGAAGAAAAGATTTTTTGAAAGACATTAAAAAACTGAAAACTCGAGTTAACCACAGCCTACCTCACAATGGAAATTTGCAACACACAGGATGGACTCAGGTAGCCTTTTAGACTCAGCCTGTGCAGCAGCTAGGACACAAGATGTGGACCAGGGGGCCTGGCTTATTTTGAATTCTTAAGGAAAAAAAAAAAACCTTCAAATCTCTTCCACTACACATCAACAGACTGTATAATTTTTGAAGATTTTACATTTATATTTCTTTTGTAGAGAAAAAAATTAACACAAAAATCCAAAATGTTTATAAATCACAAGTGTTAAGTATTGAAGATCAGTTAAAGAAATACACATTTAGGGCTGGGGATTTAGCTCAGTGGCACCATGCCTGCCTTTTAAGCACAAGGGTCTTCCACTACACATCAACAGACTGTATAATTTTTGAAGATTTTACATTTATATTTCTTTTGTAGAGAAAAAAATTAACACAAAAATCCAAAATGTTTATAAATCACAAGTGTTAAGTATTGAAGATCAGTTAAAGAAATACACATTTAGGGCTGGGGATTTAGCTCAGTGGCACCATGCCTGCCTTTTAAGCACAAGGGCCCGAGTTTGATCCCCGGTACCAGCGAAAAAAAAAAAAAAAAAAAAAAACAACAACAAAAAAACACAAATTTAAATGAATTAAAGAGAATAGAGTAACACAATAATGTAATAGAATTTAAGCCACTTTTATCAAGACTTACTTAACTGCTAAATATGTAATACACTATAATTTCTTAATTGTAATTGTTAAAAATATATCATCTTTCACCTTATCACATGCTCAATAAAAAACCCCAAAACTCAAAAGAACTTAAAAACACCCCCAATAATACTATTAAGACTAACGTTTTGATTTCCCTACCATACATACCCATGGCTCTTACACAACTGAAATCATACTAGTTTAGCTTTGCTTATATACAAACACATTTTTTTTCATTTATTCAAAAGATATCCTGAGTAGTCTACTATAGACACAGAAGACAATTTTTTCCTCACAAGAGCTCATTCTAATTCCTCTGTAACAACTGGGTAATACTCCAGGACAGAGTAATTTATCTATTACCTCCATTCAACTTATTTTGTTTTGCTATTAAAAACATCAGGAAGCAGAGCGAGGTGGCTCACACCTGTAATCCCAGCACTTGGGAGGCTGAGGCAGGAGGATTGCTGTGAGTTTGAGACCAGCCTGGGCTACACAGTGAGTTCCAGGCCAGTCTCAACTCCACAGTGAGATCCTGTCTCAAAAAACAAAATAAAACAAAAACAACATCAGGGAAGCCAGGTATGGTGGCATAGGCCTGTAATCCCAGCACTCGGGATGAGGGCAGGAAGATCACCAAGAGTTCGAGGTAGGGCTCCCGACCCAGCAGCCATCGCTCAAGCGCCGGGAGGTAGGCCGGCCCCGATCCACCGCGGGAAGGAGAACCATGCCTGTTCCCGATCCAGCAGCCATCGCTCAAGCGCCGGGAGGTAGGCCGGCCTGATTCACCGCGGGAAGGAGAACCACGCCTGCTCCCGACCCAGCAGCCATCGCTCAAGCACCGGGAAGGTAGCTGCGCAGGCACCCCTGAACCCCCATAAGTCCCCCCTCCCGCACTCTCAGACCTCCTGACTGTGGAAGTCTTTGGACCCACTCTGCCAAGACAGAGGTGGTCATCAAGGGTATTTTTCTGAGTTCCCAACTTTGAACATCTTTAAAGAAAGGGCGTAGGAAACCTGTAACAGAACGTTGGGGAGTTCAACCATTCAGATGGATGGGGAACTCAATCTGGGCCTTGCAGCCCGAGGTCAGTCAGCGTCAGGGGGTTCAGCAATCAGCTAACTGAGATCAGGGGTCTTGCATTCTCGCTCTGTCTGAGCCATTAAATGGTAAATATACTATATTGAAAAGTTTGTTCACTGCAGACATGTTCTGGACAGCTTCTTGATTTCAATTTAATTCAAATGATTTAAGGGTGATAGACTAGTGACTACCACAGGTGGTCAGTGTCCAAGTTGTGCTTGATCTTAATGTGTTGCTGATTGTATCAGTTGGGGTAAAGCATTGCCGTTGATTTGATGAGCTGTTTTCTCTGATGTTATGAAGATGAGAATGTCTGTGGGTCATTAGAGACACAGAAGCTAGGGTGCAACTATATCAGGAAGATTTGGGTGATAATCCAGAGATTAAACCAAGGACAGTCCGACAACAAAAATTAAAATGAGGAAACACTTAAGCAAGGCACAAGGACAGACTTCCAGTTCACCAATGGCAAACAGTAGGTCAAATGAGGATGTAAAGGCCGATATTGAACCACCAGGACACCCTGAACTCAAAGCACAGGAAGTAACAACACAGATCAATCAGGTTCCGGAAAAATTCAAAACAAATAATTTCCCAGATAAATATAGAGATAGTGAGCAAAATAGAAGTCGTGATTCGAGATTCTAGAGCAGAAACTGACAAAAAAATAGATGAGCTCAGGACCATGATAGAAGCCATGAAGGCCCAGCATAAGAAAGAAATGGAAAAAATAAACGCTCAACATAGGAAAGAAATGGAATCCATAAAACAGATTCAAACAGATATCCAGGAGATTAAACACTCTACTGAAAGTGTATGCAACAGAATAAAAGAATGTGAAGATAGGCTCTCAGATATAGAAGTAAGATTGCAGTCAGTGACCATGAAAAGAAAGGTCTCTTAAAAACAGTAAGAGATCATGAGAAATCAATCCAACAACTCCTAGATGATGCAAAGAAGAATAACATAAGACTGATAGGAATACATGAAGTAGCAGGAGAAAAAACAAATTACTTTAAAAAGCTGTTTGCAGAATTAATGACAGAAAACTTCCCAAACAGAGAGGAAGAGTTTGACATTCAGATAACTGAGGCATATAGGACCCCAACTAGCTACAATCAAAACAAATCTACACCTAGACATATAATAATCAAGATCCCAGAAACCCAACAGAAGAACAAAATACTACAAGCAGTAAGAGAAAAGAAACAAATCACATACAAAGGAAAGCCCATCAGAATCACAGCAGACTTTTCAACACAAACCCTTGGGGCAAGGAGAGCCTGGAATGAGATATTTCAAGTACTAAAAGAGAACAACCTCCAACCTAGACTGATGTATCCAGCAAAACTCTCTTTCAAAATGGATGGGGAAATAAGACACTTCCACGACAAAGAACACCTGAGAAACTACATGAATACCAAACCAGCACTACAAGCAATTCTAAACAAGATCCTAGAAAAAGACAATGAAGGCAACAACACCATGAGGCCCAACAGAGCAAATCAAATAGGCAAGGCAAGAAATTAAAAGGAGAAGGTGAAAAAGTAAAAAGAGTCAACAAAAGGCCAATAACATGTCAATAATAAGTCAGTACATATCAGTTATAACCATCAATGTCAATGGCCTCAACTCACCAATCAAGAGAAAAAGACTGGCAAAATGGAATAAGGAGCAAAATCCAGTAACATGTTGTATACAAAAAAACACACCTAGTGCAAAAAGAAGCCC
>NW_022974777.1:0-16576 GCF_012274545.1 Fukomys damarensis | reverse complement strand
AATATGAGAAACTGAAAAAATGGAAATAAAGTGTTTGTAAATGGAGAGGGGAGGAGGGGGTGAAGGGAGGGCATGGACAAGGGGAAAAATGAGAATCAAGACCTATTATGTAAAGGTACAGAATCCCAATGATGAATGTAACTGTATTGTATACCTAGATTGTACCAATAACCTCAATAAAAAGAAAAAAAAAAAAAGAGTTCGAGGTAGTATGAGCCACACAGTGAGTTCAAGGCCAGACTGAACTACATAGTGAGACCCTATCTCAAAAAACAAAAAAAAACAAAATTAAATAAATAAATGGGGGAAAAAAAAAGAACAAAAAGCAGGGAGAACCAGGTGTGGAGCTTGCCTGTAATCCCAGTACTCTAGGAGGATAAGGGAGGAGGATCCCAAGTACTAGCCTAGCCAAAGCAACTTAGCATGACCCTTCTCAAAATAAAAAATGGGAGGACTGGGGATGTAGCTCAGTGGCGTGGCACCTGCCGTGCAAATGCAAAGTCCCGCGGTTAGGGATATTGCTTAGTGTGAAGGTTTTAGGTTCGATCCCCAGTACTGCTGCAAACAATTTCTGTAAAAGTTATAATTTCATACCAACATCTGGCAGGCGGTTGACTTTTCTTCCAGTCCTGCAGTTTTAATACCAAAACTCTGTTGATCTCCAAGGTTCACAAATTCCCAGCCATCGTCGTCACTCATGTTTTCCATGTCTTGGGCTATTTACAGAAGAAAACAAACGCATATGAAAAATAACAGCACAGAGAAACAGTACAGCTGATGTGTCCCTGCCAAGACACCTACTGTCTAAAAGGGCCACTTCAGGCTTGATCGAAGCTGTCTTCATTAAAGGCCCCATAACCACTGGAAGGTATTGCTGAAATTCTTTTCCAAGGATTTTGCACATTCTGGCCCATGCTGAGATCATGTAAGAGATCTGAGAAAAAGTGTAAAATTAAAACAGATTTTAAAACAACAAGTAAATAAAACTTGCTTAAGTCATTTCCCCATTTCATAGAAGCAATGTTTTATTGATATTTTCATAGCATTTTAATAAGTGCATTTCCGAGAATCAGATACTTAAAAGGTTCCAAATCAGTAACGAAATCCCTGTGAATTCTACCCTCGGACAAAGACAGCAGGTAAAGCCGTTCTATTTCTCTTTTCCTTCAAGAAGCAATTAGAGTTAGTTTTCTCTCTGAACACCTACAATACCTAAATGAAGCCAAGCATTTCAACTCCTGGGCACTAATTTTTCAAAAGCAGAAACACATCAGGGGTAACTCTGTATCCTTATTGCTTCACTAACATTAGAAATAAGGGGAAAACAAAAACCCACTGTCTTGGCTGTTATAATTTTTTTGTGTAAGTGCCTGGATGTAACTAAGACTCAACCATGGAGAAAGTGATTCTAATTCATTATGCCCGGAACCCAGAAAGCGATTCCCCCATACCTGCTTGTGCCTACTTATTACATGTGCACAATTTCCATTTCTTATTTAAAAAACAAATAGCTTTAATTGTAAAGTCGATCCATTTAACAAGTATTTAGTGGCTGTTTCCCACATGCAGATGTACTAGATGTGATGCTATAAAGGTGAACAGAGATGGTCTTGATGACCTCTTTATAGCTTAGTCCGCTCAGACTCCCTAGTGTCAGCAGTTTGTACAGTACCCTTCCTGCCCTCTACCTCAGTATACCACTTTGTGAAATTAAA
Source organism: Fukomys damarensis (assembly GCF_012274545.1). Classification (NCBI taxonomy): domain Eukaryota; kingdom Metazoa; phylum Chordata; class Mammalia; order Rodentia; family Bathyergidae; genus Fukomys; species Fukomys damarensis. The sequence goes on along the minus strand of NW_022974777.1, from coordinate 14,861 downwards.
AAAAAAAAAAAGAAGAACAAAAATAAACATGCCTTCTTTCCAAAATGGTATTTTCCTACTTAAACTAAGAGAAAAATTATATTTGTAGCCATGTAAAGTACAATTTTAATTCACCCAGGCCAGACAATCTTTTCCTCACAAGAGCTCATTCTCTAATCCCTCTGTAACAACGGGGTAATACTGCAGATAATAATTTAGATAGATAATAATTTATCTATTACCTCCATTCAACTTATTCTGTTTTGCTATTAAAAACATCAGGAAGTAGGGCGTGGTGGCTCAAGCCTGTAATCCCAGCACTTGGGAGGCTGAGGCAGGAGGATTGCTGTGAATTTGAGACCAGCCTGGGCTACACAGTGAGTTCCAGGTCAGTCTCAACTACATAGTGAGACCCTCTCAAAACACAAAACAAAACAAAACAACATCAGGGAAGCCAGGCGAGGCGGCACAGGCCTGTAATCCCAGGACTCAAGATGAGGGCAGGAAGATCACCAAGAGATCGAGGTAGTATGAGCCACACAGTGAGTTCAAGGCCAGAATGAACTACATTGTGAGACCGTACCTCAAAAAACAAAAAAGTAAAACTAAATAAATAAAAAAATGGGGGGTGGGGAACAAAAAGCAGGGAGAACCAGGTGTGGAGCTTGCCTGTAATCCCAGTACTCTAGGAAGATAAGGGAGGAGGATCCCAAGTACTAGCCTAGCCAAAGCAACTTAGCATGACCCTTCTCAAAATAAAAAATGGGAGGACTGGGGATGTAGCTCAGTGGCGTGGCACCTGCCTCGCAAATGCAAGGTCCCAAGTTCAATCCCCTGTACCAAAAAAAAAGATAGACATTTGTAATGTGCTACAATACAGTGCCTGACACCAAGAAAGCGAACAAACCAGGAAAGCCTTATAAAGAAGAGAAATATGAGCAGAAACCTCTCAGGCTTGTGTGTGAGAGGTGTTCCTTCTAGGTTAATGGGCTGTATGTCTATTCAGAACACATTGCGGGTTCTGAGACTGTTGTGTTTCTGTATTTCTCTCAGGAATATGTCAATTTGCACTCAATGGCTAAGAACACTCAAACGGAGACATTCAGTAAGTGGCTGATAAATCAATCCTGAACTCTGGAGAAATATCAGCAAATTCTAAGTATGCAGAAGAAACTTGCAGCATGACAGTAACACTGCTCCAGCACAGCAAGCAGATGAGCGCCTAGGACACAGCGGCACAGAGCAACCATACCGGAGAAGTCAGGGAAAGCAGGAGCGACCCATACAGAGCCTGTGTCTGAAACCATGAGTAAACAGTATCTCGAGAAAGTGATTGCTCGTTTTTCAAAAGTACGTTTAACCTTGTGCTGTCCACAATTCATAAATGGGTTAGACAGAGGCAGCAGGAGCACTCACCTGAGGATCATCATCTTCCATGTCACTGAAGTCTGTCTGAGTCTTCAGTAACAGCTGCATCACATCCGACGCATCCTGCATGAACTAGAAGAGAACATGCAGGGATTAACACTGGTGTTCACAGTGTACAGCAGATCACAGACGCACTTGTGCTACCTAATTTTGTTTAACAATAAAAATTTAAAAACCCCAACCAAAGCAAAAACCAAAAACACACACAAAACTACATTTCCCACACTGTTCATAACCCAACTGCTAAAACTATACTGAAAAATCCTCACTTGTATTAGACTTTATAGAAATCATTCTAGAAAATCTTATTTTCCACTGAAGGCCAAAATAAACTGCAGAAGGAAGGATGTCTGTAACATCATCAAGTTTTGACCTGTCTCAAGCAGAAAAAATTACTTCAAATCTGGAAAGAAAATTTGGGGTTGCCTCATATAATTCATTGCACAGAGATTTTATTGTGTATAGTTTTCATTTACCTCACCAAAGTTCAGGCACCTTCCACTGTATTATCAAATTTGGCAGTGTTGCAAGGCAGGTAGGAAAGACAGATATCCAGAGCATGGAAAATACCAATGTTTGTTTGGCTGGGTTCTCAGTGTCCCCCAGAAAGAACTTTAGAAGGTAAGTGAACATGGGTGCTGGCTTTGGAGGCAAGACAGAGGGTCTGTGCTGACAGTTCTGAGGGTCAGAATGTGAAAGGTCAAGGACGGAGGAACTTATTTTGGGTCAGATCGGACAACTCTGAGATGTGAGATGTTGGCTGAGAAGAAACACACTGGACAATGGTCCTTCCTGGTCACTTACTGAAGAGTTACATGCACTTAATTTCTCTCCCACGACACCTACTGCCTTTTAGATTTATCATAAAAGCAAACCAGCATGTTCCTAAGCACACATATGAACAAGTTGAATATATGAATACTGTGTACTCTTATGTGCCTCTCGTGAGACAGCTGTATGGTCTCAGGAAAATGGGAAGGTGGGAGCAAGAGCATAACTGAGTTAAGGACTGTTAATATTAATCACAAAAAATATACACAATAATTTACATAAAAATAGGAGTAACATAAAAGGAAAGGTGAAGGCAGAAAACACCCAGCATCCAGAAAACCATTTACCAGAAGGAAAACACTCCAGTATCCTTAATGCCTGCATAGCCACATCACATACAGGAAATTTAACGTAACACAGGTTTACTTACTTTTTCCTTCCCAACTGCCAGACCGATGAGGCTGATACATTCAATAGTTTTTCCTCTCAGAAGTCTGAGTTCCTTTTGCACTGCATTCTCAACAATGTGCTTACGTGATGGCATGAATAGCTCATAGTAGGGGACAAATTTTTCTTCTGCAGTATCTGCAACTGATGCAATGGATGTCACAACTTGTTCCAAAACTAATTTGGTGCCTTTCTGAATTAACTAGAAGAAACACACACAAAGCAGGTTACCTAAATGATAAACTGAAAGAAACAGTTAAATTTATTACTCCCTCCAAGTTTTTGAATGCTTTTCTCTAATGGCAAGCTAAGAACACCCCTCCAGAAGACAGAAGCAGAGACTATAGGTTTTGAAAAAAAAAGTTCTATAAAAACAATCCACTACTGGACTACTTATATGGACTTTCTATTGCGTCAACACAGCATTACTTATTCATTTTTATTTATCTCCAAGTCCTGCGAGTGCTACAGTTCAAGGGTAACTCCTCCTCGATCTTTTGTACTCATGAGGCTTTAATGCCTTATCTTTCCTCCTCAGCGATTTGTACCACTACTTATACTGTCCTACTATGTCATAGACAACACTCCCTTTTCTTTCTGACCCAACACTGGCTGGAAATTCTGGATAAGGAACCCTGCTCTCTGCTCAAGATGAAGCATGAAGCATCAGATGACAACCTGTTTCCCTGCACCGCTGTCCTTCAGGGTTCTCTAGCCTGGCTGATAATGAATGCACCCTGGGTATCTGATCCAGGCCCAGGCTGTCAAGATGCACACCCCCCGCTTTTTGTGGCACTGGGGATCGAACTCAGGACCCTAAGCTTATGAGGCAGGCATAGGACCACTGAGCTAAATCCTTAGCCGGCCATGCTCTTTTCATGCAGCTATGAACATTACCTTTTTTTCTGTGCCATCTCAGGAGCTCTTTTCGTCTTTAACAAATCTACACTGGCCCTCTGGGGAATGATGGGGACACACAGACTCTCTCCACATTGCAACCTTCTACCCAAGCCCACGTGTGAAGTCACACTGGATTCATCTATTCCTGATTTTTCCAACCCCCACATGGGTCCATCTGTCTGCCTGTGGACAGTTATAAAGTGTTTTTTTCCTCAGTCACAGTCTTAGTTTGCTGTCAATTGACATTGAACACCTGGGCTTTGTTGACACCGCTTTCTTTGTCTTCCGAGACATGCATTTCTCAGTGTCCTACCTACCCTGACGAATCACCAATGCTGCCCTGTGGTTTGTGAACTGAATTCAGAATATCAGAAACTTTTCTACGAATTTGACATTAAATTCATCTCTACTGGACTCAAAGGTAAAAGTGAATCTTTGTGCTTTACAATGCCACCACATCACTATTTCTTGCAGCACTTAAGAGCACAGAATAGTTCTTCCAAATTTACACAAAACCAACTTCAAAAATTCCCTCGCCTTGTTTTCAAATCAATGCATTCTCTTGAGGCCATGTCATTCCTGATTCTGACACTGGCCCGTGCTGTTTAAGCTCACTTGACTCTACTGGGATCACCTTGGAATGCCCTACTCCATTGTGGTGGTCTTAGTAAAAGCTCCTTTCTCCAAGTTCTACCCATCACATCAACCTAAATTCATCTGTAAAAAGCAAGTTTATAGGTCTTAAAACTTACCTCCTGAAGCTTGAGTACCATAATGGAATGCAGATGTTTCACCAAATTATCCAAGTATGGAATAAGCAGCGACTTGGGGCAGTCTTCAGTGAAGTTGATGAGAGCGGCGGCAGCATGGGCCTGCACTCGCTGGTTGCCTTGGTCTTCCATGGTCTGCAGCAGGGCTGCAATCACCTGGGAAATGAAGCCAAATCAGCATTCATGTTGAAAGGCTATGCCTCTTCCTACATGGCTGACTTGAGCATCTTGTTACTTGCCTTTTCATGAAATTTCTTCTGGAAACCAGGTGCAAAATCTGTAGCCATCTGTCCCACAGCATTGCAGGCTGCATACCTTACTCTTGGATGCTGCAATGTGTTTTCTTGTATTAGTAAAATCATTAGATTCCCATGTGAAATTACGGTAATAATTAGGAGTGAAATATTTACTGGTACTTACAGGATCCTGAAGGAAAAGCAAAACAAAATTTACTATCTCATTTAGAATTCCTTCCATTTGGTGGTGGCACCCTTCACCAATGGCAGATAAGGCCATCAATCCTGCATGCCGGTACTTCCAGTCAGCTACAAAAAAGAATTACATTTGAAATAATAACTAAATGCCAGAAAGAGCATTCTGGTAGTCAGAAGTATTAACACTTATATTCTAATTTGCAAAGTAACAACACTTTTTACACAGTAATAAGAAAAATGAGCCAGGCACACTGGCCATGTCTGTGATCCCAGGAGGAGCAAGAGTCAGGGACAACCTGGGCTTTACAACGAGAAAGAAAAAGGGTGTCTGATTGGACTATTTCATTTTTGAAAAGTGGCTATAGCACACAGCACTTCTATTCCAAAGGTTAAGGAAGCTGTCCCCATAAAATTTACTAAAAGCAATGAATATGTGGATTTTCTGTGTCACACACTGCTGTACTGACTGGATTACAGATTTACTGATTCCTACGTTCACCTTTTTTTAAAAAGAAAAACAGCCAAGGAGAACTGATACTCCTCTTTTTAATAATTTTTATTGGATGACTTAATTGCACTCGAAAATTAATAATGACTATTTGATTTTTGGTTAATGGATTACTAACTATACAATGTTTACTGGATTCCACATCCTATACTAGTATATTATTTCCCTGGCCCCGATTTCTAAGTATTTCTACATTAATACAGGCTATACTGCTTTAAATCCTTTGTCGAACAAAACAAGATGCACATAAATCTCAAATGGTATAGTCTAAGTACAGTGATGGCAACACTGTTCTCAAAGCAGGATCCAAGAACCTTGGGATTCTCTCAAGTTCAAGTTCTTCAGGAGGGGCTGTCAAACTATTCTCTTAGTAATATCCCTTCATTCTCATTTGAAAGGAACAATGAATGGAGTTCAGTACTACAGAGATTAGAACACGTGTGAAATCCCAGGAGACTGAATACGCAGAAGCATATAGCAATTTAGCTATTTAAACATAAACATGCAAAGTTGTTCTTGATGTTTCAGAAAACAGTCATACTTCTCAATGTTGTTTGTTAATGATTCTATTAGTATTTAAAAATGAATAAAGTATTTCTCTTGTAATTTATGAGACAGTAAACATTGATATGACCCATATAAACAAAGGCACTCTTGGACCTTTCATAATTTTAAAGATGGTCCCAAGACCAGAAACTGCCAAGTTTACTAGATTAAATTATAGAAAATTCTAAGTTATTTCAAATCCATTTTTCACTTTGGGGAGCACAAAACTGATGTAAGGTAAATAATTCTAGTACGCAGGATTCTGGAAATTTCCCACTATTCTGCTAAATATTAAAACTTTATTAGTCACAGGGATGGAGATGTAGCGTAATGGTGGCAGTTGCCTAGCATGTGCAAGGACCGGGTTCAATCCCGAGCATCACAGAACAAAAAACTTCTTACTGTTTATAGTAACATACTGCTTATGCTTTTAATTAACTTAAGTCCCTTTACATACTATGTCATAATTTCTCAACAGAAGAATAATAATCTTTAGAAATGAAGACATGACTACTAATATTTACACACTGGTCTTAATCTAAGGAAGAAATGGAACATACACCTCACATTATTTGGTTCAGGAAAACAAAAATTTGTGGGCTGGGGATATAGCTCAGTGGAGCTGCTGCCTGCCTCAAGTGCAAGGTCCCAAGTTTGATCCTCAGTTAAAAAAAAAAAAAAAAAAAAAAAAAAAAAAAATCATATATTCTCACTGTGCAAAGTACCCAGAAGCAAGTTCTACAGAATGCAATGGCAATGGTAGGGGAATGTGAGATGGTTATCACTTGAATTTTAAATTGTAAAACACTTACTGTTTATTTTTTATAGCAAACACAATGAGAGTATTTCTTGAAACAAACGAGAAGCTCCTGTTAAGTTTTCCAGAGTAAAAACATATACCGAGGGGCAAAAACTACAGAAAGCTGTATATAAACAGATATCCAAGTTATCTCCCCAACAGCATTAATTACTGTTGTGTTTTCAAACTTGAAAATATTCGTCACTTACACCTGGCATTTTCCACATACATTAAATAAATTCTAATCTTTCAACTGGGTGTAGGGCAATTATTTTAGTAGTTTACAGATGAGAAAACCAAGGTGCAAAACATTTATTGGCGAAAAGTCTGCTATACATTCAACAACTCTGTTAAAGAGTTCACTGCCAGCTGAGTGTAGTGACACATGTCTTTAACTCCAGCTACTTGGGAGGCTGACACAGGCGGATTATAAGCAGGAGGTCAGCCTGGGCAATTCAGCAAGACCCTGACTCAAAATTAAAAAATAAAAAGGGCTGGGAACATAGCATTGTATGCCCTGGTTCCAATCCTCCCTAGCACAAAACCAAACAGAACCAGTTCATTACCACAAATGAAAAGCCTTCTACCCCTAGTAGTGAGCTGTTAACAGTCAAATTCTTTTAAGTGAATGTCAAGCACATTCACAACAAATCATGAAAAGTCATGTGAATCAATGGAGGAATACTCTCTCTCTCTTTTTTTTTGGGGGGGGCCAGGGTTTGAACTTGGGACCTTGTGCTTGCGAGGTAGGCAGCAGAACAACTGAGCTAAATCCCTGGTCCAAGGGAGGAATACTGAGTGCTTGCTGCCTTGAGCAATCTTTTATTATCACTAGGTTTCACTTTCTTCAGCTTAAAACTGGAAAACAAGATTTACTACAAAGCAGCTCTTGTAGGTCAAGCAATCTGTGATGATGTCTCTATACTTCTGTAAAAAGACTACAAAATTGCCGGGCACAGTGGTGTTAACACCTGTAATCCCAGCACTAGGGAGAATGAGGCAGGAAGATTACTGCAAGTTTAAGTTAAGTCTCAATTTCAGTAGAAGTGTTTGGATCAGCATTATTTGTTTGTTTGTTTGTTTGTTTTGGTACTGGGGATTTAACTCAGGACGGTGCACTTTCAAGGAAGGCATCACTGAGCTAAACCCGTAGACCCTGGATCAGCATTATTTGTAATCAACAAAAACTATCACATTTAACTAGGATTCTGAATATGTGGCGAAACGAGAAATGGTAGAGTAAAAGCTCACTATAGTGTGTCTATATGATATAAGCACACTGAAAATAAAGCTAATACATAAGCATAAATGAAGTCAGAGAAAAGTTTCTGAGTGCTGTTAGCAGTGGTCATCTGTGAATACCAAGTAAAAGACTTGTAAGTCATACACTTCTGTGGGTTTTTTTTTTTCTTTTGGAGACAGGATCTATCTGTGTAGTTCAAACTGGTCTCAAAAATCACTATGTAGCCCAGGCTGTCCTCCAACTTGAAGTGATCCTCCCGTCTCAGCCTCCCAACTGCTATAACGACAGCCTGCACCAATTCATTTCTTTTAATTTTTGAAATATATCAATCACATTAACCTTATAATTAAAAGGGAACACGTAAAATGAAAACATACACTGGGCCTAGCGGTGCATGCCTGTAATCTCAACACTATAGGCGACACAAGATAGGATTCTGAGTTCCATCAGCCTAGGCAATTTAGTGAGACCCTGTGAAAAGGTAGACAGGGTGAGGGTAACCTTTGGATATAGCTCAGTAGGTTCAATCTCCAGTACTGAAAAAAAAAATTCTTTTTTTTAATAGACAATATTAAATGAAGAATTATATGAATGTCATGCTAATGTCATAAAAATTCATATAAGGATGTCTTATTTAAATTAAAATCTAAATATTTCTGGCTAGGGAATAAATCTATAGATTTTCTTTAGAATTGATAATGTTTTCCTATATATTGAAGCCAATTCTGGGGAGGGAAAGTTAAATAATATTCTTGGCAATGAGGAAAAACATTCTTTAGCATAAGATATGGCTCCAAAAAAGCCTAAATAAAATTACACCAGTAGAACCTAAGAATTAGGTTAGGCATCTATAAAAGGCAAAGATTAAAACAGTCTTCAGCTTTAAGATTAGAGAGCCATATTTCCCCACTGTAGCATGTGAAGCACAGATCGCTTACGGTTTTGAAGCATTTGCATAATGTGTTCCTTGATCATCGGCAGAACAAGCTTTCCACCAAGTCCACAAGCCATCCGGTCTAAAGCACTCTCACCAGCCACTGCGTTGCTGAATACACAATTAACATATACAACACACTGAGTATGCAAAGAATGGTGCACTAAATATGCTATTAAACTAGGGTGGGGAAAGAATTCAAGCAGTCATCTGCATGTGCTACTGAAGTTGTGGGTTAACAACCTTACAGGTAAAAATAAAGAGTAAATAAAAACTTTTGTCATGCTGTACCATCTGAACCTTACTTCTCTGAAGTCAGAGGTAGAAAGCAGGTTGCTAATTGTACCTCACTTTCTAGAAACACATGCCTTAAACTTACCAGTGGATAGAACCTAGGAAACTGAAAGGGGTGCTCAGAATGGACAAGATTTTCCCCTCTGTGACAGTTTATTCATCTTTAAAGGGGTACGAAGGAGCCCTGCCAACAACTATGCACAGGCTTCACTGAAAACAGATTAGTGCACAGAAGCACTTGCAGCTACTCTGGCTCAGAGCTGCAAGATTAGCAGGGAATAATATGCCCATATGTGTAATATTTAACTGCTCTGCAAAGATAAAACTGTAAGTAAAATGAAACTATAAATGATCTTTAGAATAGGTTTTTGGACCTAAAATTCTGATCCTGAAAACAATTATGGAAAAAATTAAAGTAACGCACTGGTAAGAAAATCTTATCAAGCCCAGAAAAATAAGTTTCTTAAACCACAAACTGTATATTTAAGTGCCGTTTTCAGGACAAATTAAGGGACAGGTAGTAGCAGCATGCTGCAGTAATTGAATCAGAGAAAGGAAACCTGATCCAACCTCAGTGTTCTCTTCAGCCCAGTCAAGTTTACTTTAATACACTTCAGTAGTGCTGGGGCTGTAATCAGTCATGTTTAATAATGAGATTAGGCTGCAAAACTGCAGCATATAGTCTATAAATGTTACTAAGCTGTAAGACTTTAACGAACTCACTAAATGGCTATGTAACCTCAGACAAATCAATCTTTTTTTACTATTCATTAAGTCCATCGGTACATTTTCGCAATATAATAAAATGACATTCATCACTGTAAATTTATACCTGTACATGATATATCTTGGTTCTTATTTTTCCCCCATTCTCCTGCACTCCTTTGAAAGACTTTGTTTCCATTTTTTACCTTTTCTCTTTTTTCCTTCCCCTAACCCTCCAACTTCCCCTTTAGATCTTTTCTTCCTATTTCACATTATCTATTATGCATTTTGATCCTTATAAATATCACTCAACCTTCACTCTCCAGTTGTGTATCTGAAAGTCATATACCTTCGGGACAACTGAAAAAAGTCAACTAAGGTAACAGCTCCAAAGTACTGTTTCATACCCTTGTCAGGTGCTGTCATCACCTCTGCCAGCACAGACTGTGGGTGCCTTTCCACAGGAATTGGTACTGATGGGGGCTACTGAACTCCAATGACTACTACAGTAACCCCAGGGTCACCATCACCCAGTGGACAATCTCATCACTATACCCCCTGAATCCCAAACTTAAAACTCCAGTATACTGGGAAAATAATGTTTTGTAGGGAATTCTGCTTAAGCAACTGTTAAAATGAGGTCTATGCATATAAAAGTATCACAATAAAGCTTATTCCTGTGATTTTCAAAAGAAATTCCTAGTTTTGAAGAAAATTTAGAATGAAAATGTAAAAAATATGGTAACTTTATTTGCTGTATTTCGAGTTTGTTGCATCTTTTCTGACTACAAAATAGTTATATGTACTATTCTACACTAGTAAAGTATGCTTTAAGAACTTTAAATATACGTATTTAAAAAATACAAATTGTATATGAAAAATAATACTTATAAAAACTGCAACGTCTGGTCACACACATTACACAGTGGGAAGAACTGGGCTTCGCAGCCCTAAAGTTCTCCCTGCCCCCTTGGCCCTCCACCCGCACTCAGTGTGCCATTACCTATCAAAGTCATCATCTTCTAGTTCATCCGCATTCGCCCAGTCCTCGTCCTCTTCCAGATCAACCATCATGGCTAACATCTGAGGAACTAAAGCAAAGAATCAGTTCACAATCAGACTGACTTCTTGTACCCTGTCAGTATCACCTCTATTATGAGTAAGAATTTTAAGTGAGAGTGTACTTTGCCTCTAAGAAAGTGAAGTAAGGTAATGAAGTATATAGTCCGCGCTCTGAATCCATCACTTCTACATTCAGATTTAACCAACCTCAGATCAAGAGCATTCAGGGAAAAATGTGTACTGAACAGTGTACCTTTTTTCTTTATTATTACTCCTTGAACAAGAAATATGGCTTAAGGATTTACACAACATTAACATTATATTTGCTATTGTAAGTTAATAAATACAGGATTTAAGGGATATGAGAGGTTCTGAGAAGGTTACACAGAAATATTGTACCATTTCTTTCATAAGAGGGACCTGGAAGTAATCTCCCATGGCTATCAAAGGGTGAGTATATATTTGCAGGTGCCCCAAAATCTGGCTTGTTCTGTTGCATGTGTTATTTTAGATCTTTTTTAAAGGTAACATTACCACGATCCCCAAATTTTATTGCATTCCCTTCCTCTTCTTTTCACCAGAGGTAAGTAAGTACTATCACAAAGTGTCTACCATCCCAAACTGTTTTTGCACTTGAACTACACTTCTCAATTTCTATACAAAATCACACACTATTTTTTGAGATTTTACAAACACATTAAATGATATCATAATGTATGTACCTTCAGCAGTCTGCTTTTTATTTCAGCAGAAGAACTTCATTAATTATATAATCTACTAAATAAAAGAACGACTCAGAGGCCAGGGATTTAGCTCAGTGGTTCCACCACCTGCCTAACAAGCTCAAGGACCTGAGTTCAATCTCTGGTATCGAAAAAACAAACAAACAAACAAACAAACACACTACTCAGTCCTGCTGATGAACAATTTGTTCCTAATTTCTTCCCTTAGAATTCAATTAGATGAGACTATTACAGTCTCTTCCTTGGCAAGTGTGAGAGCCTGGGCCTGAAATTGTTCCAACTATCTTAAATACTCCTAAGAATCTTGAAGACTCTCCCCTCGGCGGCTGCACACACTTACACTGCTTTGGAAGCTGCCCAGGACACCTGTCTTACTTCACAAGAGCGTGTGCAGTGCGTTGGAGATGGACTCTGTCCTCACAGCAACAACACTGCTCTCAGTGCTCCAGCCTGCCAGACGTCTTGCCTACTCCAATTCCACAACCGCGCTTACTTCTACTGGGACTCCAGTGTTCACTCACTAGGTCAGGATCCTCCTCCATGGTTTTTCCGTTCTTGACCTTTGTCTGTTTTCTAGATGACCAAATTTCACTGAATGTGCGCTCTTATAATTATTTTTTTCACGTTTGGGGCTTGTCTTTTAGTGTAAAATATTTGGTTGGTCAAAAGATTCTGTCTTAGTATGTGCAAACATAGCAGGGTTTGTGACAGTCTTAAAAATTCTTCTGTACCATTACATTTTTCATGTCAAATGTTATTTATATTTAGGCCTTTAATCAACCCCAAATATTTTTATTAAGTTACACGGAGCTGGACTACTCCAGGACCTGTGTCCTTCATACCAACTTTAGGATCAATTCTATGATGACCAATTCTATTAGGACTTTGACTGAAATGATACTGGATTTATCACTGAGAAGAACTAAAGTTTACCTCTTTTATTAGTCTTTCAATGTGTTACTCTATTCTACTTTCTCCATAAAGGTTTTACACATCTTTGGATTTTGAATCAGATTTCCCATTATGAGCTTTTTTCCTTTTCTAGTAAATTTTCAAAGTAATCATATTGATATATAGGAATTAATTATTTTAATGTTCTTAAATATAATAACCTTGCTAAGTCTTTTGAATAGTTCTAACAATTTACCTCCTTTTTGGGTAGGCAAAAACCACACCCTACAAATACCTAGCGTCTTTGTTTCTCATTCTTACTTTGTATCTAAAGGCACCATCAGGAACTGTCAGTACAAAAGAAACAGTGACAGCGAGGATACTTCCCTTCTTGTCTTGGATGGGAAAGTTCCTAAAATTCTGACCACTACCTCAGCATAAGATAACAAAAGGTGCCACTACAAAATAAATCTAGTAACATAACTACTTTCCAAACCTAGTGTTCAAATACCTGATGGCATGTGAAGAATTGGCTAGATCAGAAAGCAATCAGGTTGGTTCCTAAGTTCTTATTCCGACACAATAAAACTTAAAAGTACTATTTCCAAAGCACTAAGATCCAGTGTGATAGTTATGTAAATTTCTTCTGCAAAGAGTATAAAACAAAGCAACAAAATATACTGAAGCCAGGCTGAATCACTGTCAGATCTGTGTGCTAATCCCATTTTCATTAGTAACGCCACAATTACATAATCTTGGTTTTCAGTCTGCTACGAGATATATCCATGTATCTAGAGATAGATATACTAGATATCTATATTCCCCTGCTGATTATTTTTGACCATTAGTTTTGTTAAACACTTAACATATAAATGATACAGCAGTCTATCACACTGTCCACTACAGAAATTCTTTTTTTTTTTCCTGCTACTGGGGATTGAACTCAGGACCTTGTACTTCCGAGGCAGGCATAATGCCACTGAGCTAAATCACCGGCCCCAGAAACTACTTTTAACAAGAGGTTACAAGAGTCTGCAAAGTTTTACAAGTCAAGTCACAATACTGGGTCCGAAAATACATGTATGGAGATGCCCCCGTTTTATCTAATTTGAAGGAGATATTCATTATATTCTCAAAAACTCTTGAGACATCACATAAGACTCAGCAGATTTATCCAGCATTTTGTCATATTACACATAAACTTCTGAAGACCTTTGACTTACTAGTCTGTGCGATGATATTTGTATGCTTTCTTAACACAGCTGCTGCGGTCTCCGAGAGGGTCACGATCACTTCCAGGGCAAGCTGGCGCTGCATGTTGTTGAGGCTGGTGTCTGCACACAACTGCAACAACACATCGGTACACATTTAAAGCTTTAAGTTACCACTTGCAAAACGAAACACAACATTTACTAAAGTACCTTCATTTACCTTCAGACTTAGCTGCAGAGTTGCTTCCAAGTGAGGGCGCAAATACTTGGGAACAGTATCTGCGATTTCAACAAGAGATTTTAGGACCGAATCATCATTCTGGTAGCACGAGTCATTTACAGCCTAGAGACAGAACATAAAAACAAATGTCTGGATTCAAGACTCACTTTATGATACCTCATTAGCCGAAACAGTCCTAAGAGGCAGTCAACAGAGGACAATCACTAAACTTGGAGTTCGATCCCCAGCACCCTCCCAAAAAAAGACGAAGGAGTTGGGCATGGTGGCACACGCCTGTAATCCCAGCACTCAGGAGGCTGAGGCAGCAGGATTGTTGTGCATTCTAGGCCAGCCTGGGCTACATAGTGAGTTCAGGGACAGCCTGAACTACAAAGGGAGATCCTGCCTCAAAAAATTAAAAAGGCATTAACAAATGCCATTATGTGAAGAAAGAACTCTCATACATTGTTGGTGGGAATGTAAATAAGTGCAACCATTATAGAAAAACTGTATGGAAGTTCTTTAAAAATATAGAAACAGCTGCCATATGATCCTACATTCTCCTGTGTACATATCCAAAGGAATTAAGATCAGCACGCTGAAGAAACATTTGTATTTGCATACTTATTACAGTAGCACTCAAATAGCCAAGATATGGAATCAATCTATGTGTCTACTGAGAGATGAATCGATGCAGAAAATGTGGCATACATACATACATAATGGAATATTATTCGGCCATAAAAGAGCAGAAAATTTTTCATTTCTGACAACATGGAGTTGAAAGATATTCAGCTAACTCAAATAAGTTGGGGACAGAGACACAAATAATACCATATGTTCTTTTTTAAAAAATACCATATGTTCTTACATGCAGAGATTAAGAAAGTTGATCTCATAGAAGTCCAGAATAGAACAATGGTTACCAAAGCCTGGAAACTCTGTGTGTGTGTGTGTGTGTGTAGTTAATACACAT
>NW_022974776.1:0-3595 GCF_012274545.1 Fukomys damarensis | reverse complement strand
TGGATAAAGACAGTAGCCATCTCTCCTGGGTCTTCTCACTAGAGGAGGGAGAAGAATCTCAGATCTGAGACTGCTTTCAGGATTACAGAGTGTGGGTGTCTCACTCAACATAATCAGATGTTAGTGGAGCAGAATGCCTGCTGTGTTCAGGACACATACAAAGTATTACATTTATAAGAGTCAGAATCTCAGCCTTCGCACAGCTTGCACTCTGTTAGGGGAGAAAAAGAGGTTGAAAACTAACCACACACCTCTAGAAATATAGAAGGATGTAAGGGAATGTGAAAAAGGAAATGAGAATGAGAAAAATATATAAATAGATAGATATATAGATATAGATAGATATATAGATATGATCTCCCAAATGAATACTACTAGTCTATAATAGAATTGTATACTAATAAAAACAAATAAAAATACCACATAAATAAATACTGAATTACAAATTTAGATGAAAGCTAAGAGGTACAAAATCCTCCACTGAAGTTCCCGAAGGGACTTGACACAGGTGACCCTTCTTTCTTTGCTTCAGCTCTGGCCTCCTTAGAAAGACATGAAGAAAACAGAATCAATAGGACTTGATGGAAGAGAATGTGTGGCTTTGTGCATGCCTTGGCCTTGTTCTTTGTCTGACCCTGAAAGAAACCGGCCAGAGCTCATCTAAGACGACCAAAGTTCCCATTATCCAAATCACAGGACTCCATCAAAACTGCCAGCTTCACTCTAGGATTTTCTAAAAGACAGGAGCTTCTCATTACTCTCCTTATGTCATGTATCACTAGGATCTCTTGGGTTCTCCAGCTCAGTCAAGAACCAAGAGTTCCCAAGTGCAGAAGGGAACACAAGGCTAAGATCCACTGGACATGGGAGAAAATATCCACCATGGACACACTGAGATCTACATTCTACAATGTTTTCTCAACTGAGAATGTCAAGAAATAGACATCGCCCATGGTGGGGGGGGTGGAGAGGAGAAAGAGAGTGACAGAGACAGAGAGGGAGAGAGAGAGAGAGAGAGAGAGAGAGAGAGAGAGGCAGGCACAAGGAGACAGAGAGAAACTTTTGTCAGATAATAATAGCTAAGTTTTACTGTCCTGTGTACTTTACCCACATTAGCTGATATAGCACCTATCCTAGGAGAAAGGTATTATTATGATTGCAGAATCACAATTAAGCAAACTATACCCACCAAAATGAGTAATATTTATCTCTTCTCAATTTTTATTTTTTCATTAGTACATGTTTGCAGTACCTCATGAGGTACATGTGCATAATACATCTTAAATCTTCTTTCATCCCTTTACAATCTCCTCTCTTCCCTCTGCCACTATCTCTTGGTCCACTTCCAATTTGCAAGAGGTCTTTCTCCCTAGTTCCTATTATCAATTTTTTTTTTTTTTTTTACCTGGGATTGAATTTGGGTCCTTGCGCTTGTGAGGCAGGCAGCAGAACCACTGAGCTAAATCCCCGCCTATTATCAATTTTTTATTTTGCCCCTTTTTATATTTTGGATTTCCATTATAAGAGAAACCATGTGATAATCAAGCACATGTGTCTGGTTTACTTCACTTAATATTATGGTCTCATGGTGCATCTACTTTCTTACTAATGACTCTCAAGCTTTTCCTTCTTCATGGCAAAGGAGTTGCTCCACTGTGTATGAACACCACACTTTCTTATGCATTTATCTGCTGACTGACATACAGGCTACTTCCAAAAGTTAGCTGCTATGAATTCTTCTGGCATTGCATCAATTATAGATAGGACTCGGGTTTAAGTGGGCTGAATCTAAAGCCCGCAGCCTTAATCTTTCCCACATGTTCAGTCTCACCCACAACCACACAGGAATGGTTGGGGGATTGGTACCACAGTGCCAGCTTTCAGAATAAGAAGTGACTGGGGGCTCTACTCCTACACAAGATCAAGGTGAGGACAGCTAGAAAAATGACCTGCAGGGCCGAGGCAAGACAGGAGTCATCCCATCTGTCCCTTTACTCTGGAGGATAAGCCCTTCTGTGAATTTTAAGAAAAAGTGAGAAGACTTCAGCATCCCTGTTCACTTTCTACTCCACTCTGAAGAGTCTTTCCTGATAAATTAACCACTAACCTGTGTACACATCTACATCATAGTTTATAAAGTTCTTTTTTTCTTTTTATTGAGTTTATTGATACATTCCAGGTATACAGTACAGTTACATTCATTACTGGGATATTTTACCTTTACATGACAGGTCTTTGTTCTCATTTTTTTCCCCTTGTCCCTGCCCTCCCTTCACCCACTCCTCCCCTCCCCATCTACAAACACTTTATTTCCATTTTTTCATTTTCTCATATTTGTTTCTTTTCCCTTATTCCCTTTCCCCTACCCTTCCTATCTCTCTGAATGAATCCTCATGACAACTACATGAGGTAAGTGATTCTAGGATTATTTAAATCCCACATACATACAAGTCAAACCTATAGCCAGGGAAAAAATTTCCCCAAGCAATTAGACCAGGAAGCCAGAGCCCAGAACCAGATCTCGTGTTTCCAATTTGTGCTGCCACCATGCTCGCCTGATTAACAAGGAGCTTCATGAAAAACTTGATGGGTCATGTCAGCGTGACATTTGGGGAAATATTTGCTTCCACACCTCCCACAACACTCAGAATATAGCAGCAAACTGTGTGTGGTGGAGCACACTTGTATTCATAGCATGCTGAGAGGCTGAGGCAGGAGGATTATTCAGTACTTCACTGCTATATGGCTAAATAACATTCCATTTCCAGTCCATGCTATAATATATCTATCCATGTGTTTTTGTCTCTTTCCTTGACTCTGGTACTAAATACCTGATGTCCACAATTTAAAGGAGGAGAAATTTATTTTGGCCTATAGCAACAGTCCATGGTTGGCTGGATCAAAAACAGAAGCACCATGGCAGAGAATAAGAGTAATTTCCTCATGTCATAGCAGCCAGCAGGTAAAGAGAGGAGGGAGAAGCTGATAAGGAAGGTGTACCCTTCCAGGTTACACCCTCAATATCTAGTTACTTTTCTCATTGTTGAAACAAAATACCCAACACACACAAGGATGGCTAAGGCTTTCTCAATTTTATTTATTCCTTCAAAGAACCACCTCTTCAATTCATTAATTTTTTGTATCATTCTCTTACTATATATTGCATCAATTTCTACTCTGATCTTTACAATTTCCTCCCCTGTATAAGCTTTGGATTTGTCTTGTTCTTCTTTTTCTAGAAGCATGAGGTTCAGCAGTAGGTTGTTTACTTGAGCTCCCTGTTTCCTAATATGGGCATTCATTGCTATCAATTTTCCTTGTAGGAATGCTTTTATCATGTTCCATATGTTTTATTGTCATTATCATTTACTTGTAGAAACTAATTTTTTAATTTCATCTATGACCTATTAGTTGTTTAAGAGGGTGTTTTTCAATTTCCATGTGATTGTGAAGTTCTTGTGGTTTCTTTTGCTATTAATCTCCAATTTCAATGTGCTATGGTCTGACAATATACAGGGATAACTTCAATTCCACTGTATTTATTTATGCATGTTCTATGAGCTACAAAGTGGTCTATTTTGGAGAACAACTCATG
>NW_022974775.1:1458-2547 GCF_012274545.1 Fukomys damarensis | reverse complement strand
AAACCAATCTGGTAGGGCGTTGCGCTGGTGCCCAGCTGGCTTCTGGGGCTGGCTCCAGGGCGCCCACACCTGAAAGGTGCCCAGATTAGGCTCCTTCGCCTCCAGACCTGCACAGCTGAGCCCAATCCAGATACAGCCCAAACTGGGCCACACCCCTCCACCTCCAGAACCTAGGCCCTGCCTCTCTCAATAGCCAGCCCAAGGACATCAACAGCTGAGGTGCCCTGGCCCCACCCCTCCTCAACAAGGTCTAGCTCCCCGCCGAGACCCACCCAGTGGTGCCCAATACAGGCTCTTCTGGGCTATGCACCTCTTCCTCCTCCGGAACCGAGGACCACCCTAGTTAGTATCAGCATGAGATTTCACTTTAGGCTTGGGCAGAGTGGAGGATTTCTAGTACCGCTATTTGGGAACTTGGGAATCAGGTAGTGGGTTAGGGATACGGGTAGGACTGGTGAGCATGACATGGAAGGAATTCACAGATCAGACAATTATGATGGGAGAGGTGAGGTGAGAGCAGTGCCCTTTTTGAAGGTAGGATGTGCTATGGTTTTGCACCGATCTGAACATGGCCACCTTGATAGATTACGTAGTGATTGGCCATCGAATAGTGTTACAGCTAGATTCAGGGGATGGAGTGGTATCCCCATTTAACTCCCTGTGCCGTGTAGTGTGTGACAGAGGGTAAGGGTTCGCACTTCAGTGCCACTGGGTAGTGCCGGGCCAGCGAGTAGGGTGAGAGCTCGATGATGGGGACGGGACAGGCTCCCCACTCCACTCCCCGTGTCGCGTCGTCTACATTTCAGCGGGCGGGGGACCCCTGTTCATGTGACCTTCAGTGTTCGCAATGACGCAGGAAGGTAAGTCCCTCCCCCCGGGGTCGGGCTGAGGGTGAGGGTTAGGATGAGGATTCCGGTGAGTGACAGCCTCGCAGCTTCTGCACCTGGGTATCGCTGTGCGGCTTTCCTAGTGAGTATCAGCATGAGATTTCACCTTAGGCTCAGCCACAGTGGAGGAGGTCGAGGACCGCCCTCTGGGAAGGTAGGAATCAGGTGGTGGGTTAGGGTTAGGGTTAGGACAGGGGAGCAC
>NW_022974775.1:0-605 GCF_012274545.1 Fukomys damarensis | reverse complement strand
AATCAGGTGGTGGCTTAGGGTTAGGGTTAGGGTTGGTGAGCGTGATCCGGAAGGAAGTCGCCTACCGGGTAGTTTGCCTGTGCGAGGGAAGGTGAGGGCAGCCTCTCACACGAAGGTGGGATGCACTGGGTATTTCCAAGGACCCGCGCCTCGCACCGCAGTGCCAGTGGGTAGTGCCGGGCCAGCGAGTAGGGTGAGAGCTCGATGATGGGGACGGGACAGGCTCCCCTCTCCACTCTTCGTGTCGCATCGTCTACATTTGAGCGGGCGGGGGGCCCCTGTTCATGTGACCTTCAGTGTTCGCAATGACGTAGGAAGGTAAGTCCCTCCCCCCGGGGTCGGGCTGAGGGTGTGGGTTAGGATGAGGATTCCGGTGAGTGACAGCCTCGCAGCTTCTGCACCTGGGTATCACTGTGCGGCTTTCCTAGTGAGTATCAGCATGAGATTTCACCGTGGGCTCAGCCAGAGTGGAGGAGGTCGAGGACCGCCCTCGGGGCAGGTAGGAATCAGGTGGTGGGTTAGGGTTATGGTTAGGACAGGGAAGCGCGACACGGAAGGAATTCACACAGCAGACAATTTGGGCGTGAGAGGTAAGGTGAGGGCAG
>NW_022974774.1:0-1080 GCF_012274545.1 Fukomys damarensis | reverse complement strand
TCAGGAGGCTGAGGCAGGAGGATGCTGTGAGTTCAAGACCAGCCTGGGCTACATAGTGAGTTCTAGGTCAATCGACTACATAGTGAGACCCTGTCTCAAAAAACCCAAAACAAAACAAAACAAAACAAAACAAAAAATGTCTGTTCCTCATACAGAACACTCACAAAAGAAGTTACTCAGAATCCAAGGTTTTGCATAATTTCTTATGAACCTTTTACTTACAGGAATTGAATTGCTTTGCTTCTTCACCTTCTGGTTGATAATGACCTTAAAATATCCACGTTATAATATGATGGGCATGTATTATTAAAAAGGTGAATTTTAAGTCCTGGCAAACACTGCTACCAAATAGTTTAGGCTATCAAACAGTTTAGGTCAATGAAGTTAATTTAACATGACTGCTGATAGTTAACAGTCGAAAATATGCTTACGCTATAGGAATATTTAGTTACATAATTTTCTAATCATGCCTTAGAGAGTCAAAAATACTAAAAGCAATAAGCTAGGTTAAATTATCTGAATTCAAGTCATTATAAAAAATTCTGCTTATCAGTCATACATACATGGATTATAGTACCATGTAGTGTCACTCTAGTTTGGGTAAACTCCTATATAATAATTTTGTGATATAAAAGAATGGGTGCATGATCTAATTTCAGAATGTTGGGCTGGGGATTTAGCTCAGTGGTTCGGTGGCCTGCCTTGAGTTCAATCCCTGGTACCAAAAAAAAAAAAAAAGACAAGGCCTTGCTATGTAGGCCAGGCTGACCTTGAATTTATGATCCACCTGCCTCAGCCTCCTGAGAGATAAGATTACCGGTGGTGCCAGCACATCCGGCTTGAAGGTAATCTTTTGTAGCTTCAAATATCCCTACCTTTTCTCTTGCGTTTCCATTTCCATACCAGACCCTCCGCTCACAGGTTGCAGTGGCCCATGATATTTCATCAGCTCAGGTCCCTGATTGTAAGCAACAGAAGCTGAGCCTGGCTAAGCGAAAGGATGAAGGGAACGCCGAAGAGCCAGCCTCAGAATGCACAGAAGCCAAAACGTTCCGGGCATCTGGGTAAGAGGACCCTGAG